>NC_064809.1:25986768-26067058 GCF_023721935.1 Panthera uncia | reverse complement strand
GAAAGAAGGAAGGAAGGAAGAGAAAGGAAGGAAGGAAGGAAGGGAGGGAGGGAGGAAGGAAGGAAGGAAGGAAGGAAGGAAGGAAAGAAGGAAGGAAGGAAGGGAGGGAGGGAGGAAGGAAGGAAGGAAGGAAGGAAAGAAGGAAGGAAGGAAGGAAGAGAAAGGAAGGAAGGAAGGAAGGGAGGAAGGAAGGGAGGGAGGGAGGGAGGAAGGAAGGAAGGAAAGAAGGAAGGAAGGAAGGAAGGAAGGAAGAGAAAGGAAGGAAGGAAGGAAGGGAGGAAGGAAGGAAGGAAGGAAAAACAAGAGGTAGAGTTATGCAAGCAAAACTTCTTGCTTGCCTCCATTTGACCACAGACATCCTGGTTCTGTTAATAGAAAGAAAATGTTGACTTTTCCAAAAATTAGGCTTAAAGTTGCATTTCATAATTTCCATATAGAGTCACATGTGGAGGGGATTCAGCCACCAAAAAATATGCAGAAATAATAAGTATTTTGAGCGACTTCAAAAAAGAAAGCAGATATGTCCCCTAGAGGCCCCTAGTTTTGATGAATTGATAACATGTTGCCAAAAAGGCCTCTTCATTTCCTGAGCAATTATGATCCAGCTCATGTACTTGCATTCAATGGCACCTTCCCTTCAGGTAGTTTCCTGATCACAGATCAGGGCCCAGGCCAGGGCTCTATTGGGTACTTACTATATATATATTCAGACCACTGGGTTTACATCATGCAAGGTAGGGTAAAGGCCAGAGTTCCTTCCCATCTCCCACCAGAGAGCAGGAAGCTGATGGATCCATGGCACAGTAGAGGGGAATAAAAAAGAAAGAGAAAAGAATAGGAAACAAGAAATAAAGGGACCCAAAATGCAAGTTCTTTGTTCAAAAATTGATTAGCCACCTACTATGTTGTGGAATCTTCTCTGGGGAACACCAGGGAGATAAAAGAAAAAAATAAAGAGAACTTGGCATCAAAGAAAGCCAAGGAGACAAAGTCTTCCAGGGAGAAAGGACTTTTAATTATGGTGAACGCCAATGAGAAGACAAGTCAGATACAAACTAAAGCAACTGTTGGGTTGGATGGGAAGACAGGCATTGCTTTCCTTAGGGAGAAGAGTTTCAGTGGCATGGTGGTAGCTAAGACAAAACTGTGATTGGATGAGGAGGAGGTAGAAGATGAGGAAATGGAGACACTTGGTTTGGATAGCTCTTTAAGAATCTTGACTGAGAAGAAAATCAGGGTCAAAAAACAGTGACTGCAAGGAAACATGGGGTCAAAGAATGGGTTTGTTTGCTGCTCTTCAGGTGGAAGACATCTGAACACATACAAATGCAAGTGAGAAAGAGCCAGGTGAATGGGAGACACTGCAAATGTAGGGGGAGGAGGATGGGTTGAAACTCCTGTAAGTGGGGAGGGGTTGAGTCTTGAGCAACAAAACGGTTGGCGATGGCCATGGTCAAGAGGAAGAACTTACATCTTATGGAAACTTGAAAGAAGGAACAAGTTCAGGCAGAGTGCGAGAAAATGTACAGGTCAGAGAGATGGGGTAGGTTGGAATTTGAGGGAGACCCTGCCCAATGGCTTTTGTTTTCATCACGGTGAAGCACAAGTTCATTAGTCAAGAGTATTGGGGGGAGGTGGTTAAATAGACATTAAGAAGAGAGGAAAGGTTTTCAAGGTGAAGAATGGCAGGGAGCTAGCTGAAGAAACACAGAAGTTCTGCACGACCAGACTGACGTTGGAGACCATGAAAATATAGTTATGTGACTTTCTCCAGCAGCATCTGACAGTCGAGGGGCAGGATTCATCCGACAGGGGAGGTACGGGATTTGAGAAGGTGGATGGATTGATTCAGGGTTGGTGTTTTCTTGAGTGAATCTGACCTCCATACAACAGCAATAATTGGCATCTTACAAAAGAAGAGCAGGGCCAGAATAGCAAAGGAGGCAAGAAGAAGAAAGCCAAGGGAGGAGAAAGTTTTCACAATGGCTTGCATCATTGTTCCATGATAACCTGACCTTCACCTTGCCTCCCAGAGGTAAAAAGTTTTCTGGACGATCTGAACAGCAGTCAGGACGGCTGCTTAGATTTCCTATCTCGTCCTCCCTTCCTAGCAAACTGCCCACCAGGTCATAGCACTGAGGGTAGGAGACTCTGTGCTAACTACCGGTCTAGATTCACAAACACGGTGAGGTAAAGCTTACGTACACCTTGGGCCCCTTCGGTACCAGGGCCTTTTCCTTTTCCACAAGGAAAGCGAACATTTTTCCATCAAAAGCACATTCTCCACTTAAATCATTCAACCTCGCGGAGCCTTCATTTGTGTCTTGTGCAAAAGTGTTGAAAATACGTTCTCCACTTTGAGGAGAACTGCCATTCCAACTTTTAAGACTTGTTCGATTTAGGAAGAGCGGAGGGAATTAGCACAAGCTGCGGGAAAAGCAAGAACAAGAAAGAGAAAGGCAGTAGGAGGTGGGAAGAGTTATTCGGAGCCAAGCAGGTAGCACGGAAAGATTGTCCCCCACTTTGATAATTTAGTGCTTCTGCGGCGTGTGAATGAGGCCCTACAGGCCGGGGACTGCACTCCAGCTTTGGTTTTTGATCTCTGTCGGTAATGAGATGCCAGCAACCCCTACTTCAAAGCTTTAACTGATACCGATAATCTCCTGAAAGGCCCCCAGAATCTCAAGTGATCTCTCAGACTAAAGCGTGGAGGGTACTCAGACAACAGAATGGATGAGAGAAACGGTATGGCTTGTTTGATATTAGCTCTTTGATTTCTCTTACATGCCCTTGTTTTCAGTTTCCAAAGGGGCAACTCCGTAGCTTCCACGCCGTTAACACCAAAGATTAGCATCGTCAGATTACGGGGAGGACCCTGGGGCATCCATAAATTTTATCTTTCTTTCTTTTTTTCTTTTTTTCTTTCTTTCTTTCTTTCTTTCTTTCTTTCTTTCTTTTTTTTTTCATCCACACTGTCTGTAAAAACACTGGCAGTCCGGATTCAGTGACAAATGGGGTGCAGGGTAATAGTATCCAGCCTGCTGTGGAGACAGGGTTTTCCTGACAAATCCATCGCCGCTCAGAGATTACACCCAGATTCTTTTGAGGTTTAATCTCTTCTCTGAAACAGTTGTGCGCTTAAGAAGGGGGAGGAAGGTGGGAGGAAAGGCCACAGGCTATGAGAAACATGTTATAAAACAGCACGAACATTAGTTTCTTGTATCCAATTATGCCTTGAGTTGAAAGCATATAATTTTCGAGGCGTGTTGTACCAGGAAGCGTATCTGGAGTATTTTATGTTGGACGACCTCACACTCTGGAAGCAACACAGCAGGGCAAGGTCATTCCTTATTGACCTGGTCTTTTGTTATTCCCCAGGCGCGAAAAAAAAAAAAAGAGTAACGTTTCAGGGCTCCAAGAAAACACCTGAGATCCAAAGGTTAGAAGCAACCTGCTTAAATTAATCTGCTTAAAGAAAGGGGGAAATACTTGATGCTCTCTTAACACGCATACAATTTACTGTAAAGGATTCTTCAAGATGAGGATACCCAGGAAGCCACGCGATACATTATAGTCTCTTCTGAGGACGCAGTGCCTCTCCGTCAGGACAGAGACCACAGCTGGATTCCCAGACCCATGCACATCAGATGCTTGCTGACCAGTTGCCTGATGTGACTAAGGCACCAGGTGACTGAAGTGCTTCCAGGTGACAGAGAAGCATGCAGGCCTCCAGCATAGAAGTCCTCGCTTTACCCAGGAGGTCGAAGCTGTAGTCATAGCCACGGTGTCCAGTATTCACAGCACTTTGGTGACTTGATTGCTACGACCTTGCTAGTACGGCAGGGATTGCCGACATGGCCTTTGAGATGTGGGGAATGTGCTACAGCCCTCAGTCTGCCCTGACTCATACAGATAGTAAGAGTCAGGGTTGTCATTTGAACCCAGCCCCGTGTCACTCTAAATCTGAGTGTGTCAAGGCGGTACATTGAGAATACAAATGCAGAAACTCGATCAACCGGAACTTCTCCAGCCACCTTCTCCAGGCTCTGTCCGAGCTGGGAACCTCTTGTCCTTGTTCCTGTTGCTCCCCGGACACAAATTTTCTCTAGCGATTGCCACATAATAGGGGTAGAATGGGTGTTTGCTCCAGCTCTCAATCCATAGAGGCACCATAAATCTAGCAACCAGTAGCCGCTCATTTAGTGTTTGTTTATCCAAACAAAACAAAAAGGGATCCTCTTGTTCCTGGTGTTTTCAGCCTCACGAGGTAAGGCAGGCAAAGTCAACGAAAATAAGACAAAAGAAAAAAATAAGGCAAAGGAAAAGTAAAACACAAAGAAAACAAAACACTTTGTGTTCAATTCCACGCCCTTGAAAGCGTCAGTAAAAGGCATCCACGTACAAGTGCGGTTCCGTGACAGTTAAATGTTTCTGGGGGCTCAGGATATTAACAAAGCCGAGCTGTGTTCGGCTCCAAAGTCCGGGGTTACCTGGCAGCGATGTGGAATGTACAGGGCTCCACCTGAGTTAGAACCTGTCAAGAATAAATGACCCGAGGAAGAAGCAAGGTGATGCCGAAGCCTAGCGCAGGCTACTGCTATACGCGTAGAAGGAGGAGGAAATGTGTTCCATTTGTCTGGACTCGGTGGCAGGACTCAAGGGCCTGGTCACAGAACCAAGAGGAGCAGGGAGCAGCGTGTCCCCTCCTCGGCAGCTGCCCTTGGGGAAAGGCCCATGGTGTAAATTCAGAGCTCTGGGAGTCCCGTCTCCTTCTCCGGCATCGCAAACGAAACACGGGTCCACGACATGCCTCCATCCCATCCCGTGAGATGTCTAGCTCACTTGTGGCCTTGTGTACAGCATTCTGGAGCCGGGGTAGAGTGGCACAGTGGGTGGGGACAGTCCTCACAGCAGTGTGATCTGTGTGACAGGCACACCGTGGTTTGCATCGCATCTCATGCCCATCTCAGAATATCACCAGGTAAGATGTGGGAAGACTGCTGTTCTTTCCGTCGAACACGTATAAGGCAGCACAGATCTCCGTCGGTCCCCTGCTGTAGAGGATCTACGGCTTTGGTTTCAAGTTGAGAAAAGAATTTTTATAAAGCTTGGCCATGATTGCCAATTGCCTGTGCTCTTCTAACAGCGATGTCAGAAATGAAACAAATTTTTTTTTTTCCTCTTCTTTCTTTGTCTCTTCCCTTGTCCCTTGCCTGCCCCATACATACTGTGGGGCTCTGGGCTGACAGCGCAGAGCCTGCTTGGGGTTCTCTTTCTCCTTCTCTCTCTGCCCCTCCCCCACACATACACTTGCTCTCTCAAAATAAATAAATAAATAAACATTGAAAAAAAAAAAGCCAGCTGATAGTCACCGTGCCCTGAACACCGAGGGAAAATCTGCTACTGGGTGCAGTTCAGGGCATCACGTGGTTTCACGGGCAACTAACAAACTGAGGGCCAGCCACGTGATGCACACACACACACACACACACACACACAGGAATAAGCAGTCAGTATCTAGAAGGAGGAACATGTTGTTGTTGTTGTTGTTAAGTTTATTTTGGGGAGAGGGAGAGAGAGAGAAAGACAGCAGGGGATGGGCAGAGAGAGAAGGAGACAGAGAATCCCAAGCAGGCTCTGTCAGCACGGAGCCCAAAGCAGGACTCGAACCCACAAAGTGTGAGATCATGACCTGGGCAGAAACCAAGAGTCGGACGCTTGGTGCCCCCAGGAGCCCCCAGGAGGAACACGTTTGAACCACTGACACCAGTGTTTGATACTCATGGGTGAAAGGAGCATGGTTAATTAAAATCCCCAAATAATCCAGGCACATAATCTTCCGCATTTCTGTTGCACCTTTACTTTCTACTGCTCACGGGGTTGTTCTAAGGATGAAACGAATTAATCGATGTAAAGCAGTTTGAACAGTGCCTGCAATGTGGTAAGTACTACGTGCTTCCTATTATTACAGGTTGTATTCAAAATGGAGTACAGATTCTGGAACGATTCATAGCTGCTTTAACGGTTATGCTCGCAAAGGGGTACTTCAGGGGCAAACTTGCAAAGGCGAAGGTAGTAAAGATCTTCTAGGATCTTCCAGTTTCCCTCCTGTCTTGGCTTTGCCCCTCCCTCCCCATCTGCAGCGTGCCTCTCGCTCCTCCCAAGGCCTCCAGAACGACTCTCCACTACAGTGGCATCCACCCTGGGGCCCTGTGATCCAAAATACCTCCTTCTAATTCCAAGCAAACAGCAACAACATCTCCTCACACAGGTGACTGCGGCTATTTCGATAATCGAGGTGGATAAACGCACAAATGTTTACCTGAGTTATGGATTAAAAATGTTGACCTTTTTGGGATGGGGCCTTCTAGATGCTGACTGCAGTGTTTTGAAACTTGTGCGGTGGAAGAGGCATTCAATTTGATGTCAAATCTCACCACGTTTTCATTTAAGCAATAGTCACTGACCGCCTAGTGTGGATCTGCACTGTTGGGCACTGGGGATATGTAAAATCAACCTTCCTGGAATTTGCATTCTGTAAGGGAGGCAGACAATAAAGAAACACATGAATAGACTTTGAGGTAGTCATTTAGGGTCTTACGTGCTGCTCTTGACCCAGTTCCGTTCTCTTTCCGGCAGCTTCTCAGGCTGAAAGAGTTGGTCCTGAGCTGCTGTAGAAAGTTCCTTGAGAATAGGTTGTGTGTTCAAAGAAATGGCCAGGGGGCGCCTGGGTGGCTCGGTCGGTTAAGCGTCCGACTTCAGCTCAGGTCATGATCTTGCGGTCCATGGGTTCGAGCCCCGCATCGGGCTGTGTGCTGACAGCTCAGAGCCTGGAGCCTGTTTCAGATTCTATGTCTCCCTCTTTCTCTGACCCTCCCCTGTTCATGCTCTCTGTCTCAAAGCTAAATAAATGTTAAAAAAAAAAAAAAAAAGAAAGAAAGAAATGGCCAGGCAGAGGCAGAAAAAGAGAGATGCTTTCTGATGCATCATACACAGGGTGTCCAATTCTGATTTCCTTTGGCCTTGCCCCTTCCTGCCATTGGTCCTGTGTGAGGCTCCAAGCACACCAGGTTCCACACTGGCCAGTCGTACTGCAGCCTATAAAATATTTACAAACTGACTTTTCAAATATGTACATTATTTACTTTAGATTCTATAAAATATTTACATGTCGTGCTAAGTCTAGGCAATATTTATATTGCATTGGGTTTTTCCTGCTACAAGTCAGGGAGACTGTTTTGGATTGTTCCCATAATCATGAGGAAGGAAGGTGTCAAGGAAGAGTCTAGGGTGGGCACATCAGGAGACTGAAGCCATCTCTGTCTACAGTCCAGGAAAGGCACTCCTTAGGGAGAAGCAGGACACTGAAAACACGTCCAGGAGAAAAGTGCACATCTGGTATCCTCCCTAGTTTTCCCTACTGTTATGGACTGAATTGTGTCCCCCACCAAAATTCATGGGCTGAAAGACAGGGCCTTTAAGGAGGCAATTAAGTTAAAACGAGCCCATTAGGATGAGCCCTCATCCAACCAACTGGCGTCCTTATGGTAAGAAAAGATTAGGGCACACAGAGCAAAGACTACAGAAATGATACAGCAAAAAGTGGCCATCTGCAAGCCAAAGAGAGAGTCCTCAGAAAGAATCATACCTGCTGACACCTCGATCTTGGATTCAGACCTCCAGAACCATGAAAATATAAATTTCCGTTGTTTAAGCCAGCCATGTATTTTGTTATGGCAGCACCAGCAAGTTGATAACATGTACTGTTAGTTCTTGGTTCAAAATAAGCATCTACACCAAAGCCTCTCTGAGTTCAAACAGAGAGAAATTCTTGCTCACTTCTGAAGTTGGAACCACCTCTTAAGCTAGAAGTCAGTTGGGTTCATTCAATCGAGCGGCATGACAGGGAGTTCAGGAGCACCTCAACTAGTGCATTCACAGTCTGCAACATGCTTTAGAAAACCTTGGCGGTTCTGCCCAAGCGCCCAACCAAATCAGTATGCTGCTACCTCTGGGCAGGCCCACCACATCCTTTATCCACCTTGCGTAACAAGTGAATTCTAAGTATGGCGGCTGTGAGTCGACTTTGTTTTGAATTACACTCCAAAACTGGGATATGAACCTTGCACAAAACTACCTCGCAGCCTGATCTTGCACCTTCCTTTCTGCTCCCTGGGGTCTGATGGGCCATACTGTATCCAAGCCTTTGTTTTCTCCACTTGTACATTTAGACACTTCCCAAATGGAACATTGACACTTCCTGCGGGTTACTCTCAGCCGTCTTTCCCTCCGTGCATTGTGTCTCTTCTTCAGGTGCAAGGTCTGCTCTTACTCCAGGCCTATTCACTTCTCATGGTCCAGGAACACGATCTTGGCTTCATAACTATCTCACGACGAATAGAATGCTGACAGTGGATGGTGGACGGTGGCCAACGGTGGACACTGCTCAGTCAGCGCACAAATGTGCTACTTTTTCAGAATCGGTAATGTGCCAGGCTCTGGAACATCCTCCTCCAATGTGTAGATGAGTATGAGGCCCTCACCTCATCGGTGTTATTGTTTTAATTGCCTCTTGCTGCACCCAGGGTTATGAGGGGAAACACTGATGGAAGCCTATGTCGGTGAACACAGTCAGGATGTCTATGGTTTTAATAAGTTAAATAATGGTTGTAGCCAGCTTTCCCTACAAAGATATGTGCCCAGAGTCTTGGCACAGACAAAGAGAGCTGCGTCAGCTTCCCTGCCCTCTGGGTTTACTTTATGTGTCAAGCCCACTCGTACGTCCAACCCATATTCCTGGAATTTCCATCATGCACACGGTGCTGTGCTTCTAGGGATGTGGCAGGAGCCCCACGGATGTTTCGCCGATACCAGCAGGGCTGGTGCTGGGCAAGCCTACCCCAGAGTCAAAGGCAGAGGCTCCTTCCCTTTTGTCCCCTTTTCTTTTATTTGCATATCTGTCTTTTCCATTACCAGTCTGTAAGTTCCTCTGTTAAAAATCAAGACTGTAGTCGTCTCACTATCTGGTAAAGATACTGTCCTAGAAACCAAATCATCTACGTGTTGTAACAATGACTGAGTCTTGGCATTGTCTCCACATTTAAAAAATTGGGATGGGTGCTTAGGAAGTGAGCAGCTTCTTCTTTCCTACAGAATTCAGGCCATCCTCACACAGACAACGTGTTCCTGGTGGCACTGCTAAATTGTGCTTGCCCAAACCAGGTTGGCCAAACATGAGACAGGAGAGGCCTGTGTGCCTTCTGGTGTCTCCCCACTGTGATCCTTAACCAGCTCTCCTTTCCTGAGCTCTGCTGTCCAGGTAACCTAGGACCCCCCTTCCCAGCGACTTGGCCAGGTACTGACCCAACCAGTCAGGTGTTGACTGGTGTTCTATGTGTCTCTGGGAATTCGGCTCTGGACGGAAAACTCTGAAAGACTAAAACACCAAAGACCAAGCAAAAACAAAGCTCAACAGAAGGAGTGGTTGACTGCCAGACGTGGTGACAAAGTAGAAGGACGTGTCTGGGCTCAACCAGCCTTGCCAGCCACCGAGCGCCCTGCTGGTGCCCCAGTCTGGTGAAGGCCTCCATCAGTGCGTTGATTGGAAAGCAGAACTTGATTCCTCCCTGGACTCCAGCCAAGGCTTTCTGATCTGCTAAAGAATGGCACCATTAATGGGTTACAGAGGCTGTCTGCCTTCAGCGTGGGGGTGGGAGGGGGTGGTGTCTGAGCCTTTCAGATCGGGGCGGGGATCGGAGAGAGGGAAGCATAAAAAAAGCAGATGCTGTCAAAATAGTTTATTGGCCTGATTCATTAGGTTCAGCAGCTGCCTCAAAGAAAGCAGATTCCTAGAGATCTACTAGCCAGACAGCATTGCTCTTTCAAGGGAGCCTGATGGAGAGCAAAGATAAGGCTTTGCTTTTAAGGTATCATGCTTACCTTCACTGGATTTCTTTCAAAGACGGGCCCGTGTGTGTGTGTGTGTGTGTGTGTGTGTGTCTGTGTGTGTGTGTCTGTGTGTGTAAAGTGGAAAGGAGGCAGGGATACGACAATACCGGGAACACTATTGTACAATGCCTGGCTGCTGTGCATTCTTCTTTTCCCAAAGTAACACCACCAGCAAATCCGCTAGGGGTTGTGATTAAACAGAGCTTTTCTGTGTCAGTCTCATCTATGCTCAGCAATTTAATTCCAGAGATAAGGGTCGGGGGCACGCAACACAAAGCTTCTGGAAACTGCCCAGACCCCCGCCCCCCCCCCTCCAGGGCGGCTCCCACCCCAGCCTGGGGTTATTGGGCTACTGCATTCTGATTGCAGGCTGAAAAGGGTTTCAATGTCTGTGGAGGGGAATGCCAACTAAATCGGCTGCTCTTAGAACCACTCAAGTGTTTTAACTGTTTCAATTCTTTTATTTATTTATTTATTTATTTATTTCTGAGCTAAATCAAGAGTGTATAGAACATAATGTATTGTTTAAAGGCTAACTACAAAGCAACTCCTTTGTAACCACAAGTCAGGTCAAGACAGAGAACCTGGCCAGCTTCTGGAAAGGTCCCCCACCCCGTGGTGGTCTCACAGCCCCTCACGCCAACCCCCAGAGGACGGTCTGCCCCATTGTGGTCTCACAGCCTTCCCCTACCCCAAGGGTACCTTCTGACCGTGTGGTGGCATTCTTAAGTAGTGTCTCCAAAGTGTAGTCCACATAGAGTGGGGCAGTGTTTGAAGTGAGTTTTGTAGGTGCAAGTGTTGACATTTTGAATTTAAATTATATATTTGTATTAGCATATATGGAGGGAGAAATAGCGCCTCAAAACAGTGATTTTACCCATAAGGGGCTAAAGAAGCTTTCTTTTAACGTACGATAATTTAAAGACAAACAGGAAACTTGTCAGTTTGTATACATGGAGCACACAAACGCGGCAACAATCACAAAGGTGGCCCACGGTGAATGACCTCTGTTCCAAAGCTCCATGTTAAGGCACTTGAGCTTCTAGAAGAGGCTTGCAAGTCATCTAAACCAGTGTTCCCCACACTGCCCTGATCAGATGTGCTTCTTGTCTGCAGGCTCCACCCCGGCCCCTGAACCCAAACCTGACCTGCAAGGATTTCAGGTGATTCATGACCAGTAGAGATGAGGAGATCCATCTCCCACATCCTCAGAAAATCCCAATGCTTATTCGCCGGGAGACGGAACCAGCTCTCTGAGCCTGGTATCCGGCCCAGGGCCAGGACCAAGGTCTCCTGCATCCCAGCCCAGGTGAAGGGAACCCCTGCCCCAGCCTTTACCCTCTAGAAGGTTAGGGCAGGAGAAGTTGGGGACGGTATTTGCGCCCGAGGCTGACAGAAGCAGGGACTGCAAGAGGCATGAAGCAGGGATGGTGTAAAGACCAGAGGGCACAGATCTGGAACAGAGAACGGGCAAGCTTCTATCCTCTCTCCTTGATCGTGGCAATGGGGAGGTCTGTGGGGCTTTCCAGGGACTCAGGCTTCTGGCCTCCTCTCTCTCTGTCTAGCTGGAGGGACTTTTAAAGCAAGAAAGTCAGGGCTCAGAGAGACAAGCCTCTGCTCTTATCACAGGACAAGGTAGCAGATGCTATTAATCTATCAACAAATTTTAATTAAATTCCTACTATGCTCAGCCCAGAGTGCTAGGGATGGAAGGGTGAAAAGCAGGAGCGTGGGCCCTTTCTCAAAGGCTCACTGTCGATCAGGGCCCAAAATGACATAAACATGACACAAAACAGCCAGCTTCCGACGTGGGTGCCTCCTTCCCATGCTGTGATCATAAAGCAAGATAAGCGCAGGCCACGGTGTCTGGGAAAGATTTCAAGGGGTGGGGGGGCGCTGAGGAAGATTTCAATAAGAGGGGAAGGCTAGCATCTTTACGGGCGATTGAGAAAAGCTGGCTATAACAGCCTGGGTTTCTGTCCTTGCCCTCCTTCTCGCCTCCTAACACGCACACACAAACAGACACACACACGTACACACACACACACACTCATACACACACAGAAAGTTGAGTTACGGTAAATATCAAGAGATATCCTGGCAGGTGGAGGAAGCGATTAAAAGGTAGCCAGAAAAAGTGATATCAACGCAGTGGGGATTTAAAGCCTGAGTGAAGGAGATTGTGTGTATGTATGTGTGTGTGTGCATGTGCGCCCGCGCGTGCCCGCGCATGCTTTTTGAAAGATATCAGCCATTTCTAGGGTTATTCCATTGAGAGAGCCACCATCACTTTGGAGCAGATCTTCTCTGTCCAGAGAAGAATCATCAAAGTGTCATGACTATAAGGAGGGAAGGTGTCCATTTCCCTGGGAGGTGGTGATAACTAGAATTGTTTTATGGCTTAGAAGAGGATTTCCCTCCCAGGAAGCCAGGAAGAGGGCAGTGATTTCCCTAAAAGCAGTTCCAAAAGAACAATTAAGATAAAGACACGGTCTTTCAAGAACTTTGCTTCAGAAATGAGAAAAAGAAAGACGAGGGAGACATAGAACTGAGGAAGCCTTCTTCTTATTTGTTTAACGTGGGTAAGACCACACCATGTTGTATACTCAGGGGCAACAGAAAGCACATAGCTGAAGGAGGAAATATTCGTTAGAGAAAGGCCTTGAAGAGTGGAAGGGAGTGGGATACAGAGCAGAGACTGCTGCGTTAGGTATGAGGGAAAAAAAGTGGGTAGAAGATATTGGCGAGAAACACTACCACCACCACCGTGCTCCGAACAGCACAGTTTATTTCACATTATTATTTGTTGGCCATTTGCATTCATTATGGATCTCATTCAATCTTGAACAAATCTATGAAATAGATAATATTGTCGTCCCCATCTTCAGACGAAAACAGAGTAACTCAGACACGTTAAACAACTCGTTTCAAGTTATACAGCTGTAAGTAGTGTTATCCATATTCAAATTGGTACTATCTGACCGCAGAGCCCCCACTAAGTGACAGACAATGGATGGGATGTATAACAAAATAAAATGAATTTCTGTAGCACGTATGGTGCCAGAGAGATTGGATATCTTTTTTTTTTTTTTTAAGTTTATTTAGTTTGAGAGTGACACAGAACATGTGAGCTGGGACCGGGCAGAAAGAGGGAGACAGAGAGAATCCCAAGCAGGCTCCACACTGCCAGCGCAGAGCCTGATGCAGGGATCAAACCCATGAGCTGTGAGAAGAAGTCAAGAGACAGACGCTTACCCTCACTAAGCCACCCAGTCACCCCCGAGTTCGGATATCTTGATAGGATCAAAGAAGAAAGTGTGAAGGTCAGCAAAAGAGGAGACCAGAAGCACAAGGGGATTGATCAGATGGCCAGGGGACAACTGGAGTTTAAGGTGTCAATGGCAGATAGTCCCAAGTAGCTATGGGTGGTGTCAGCTGAATTAGAGGGAAGATTGAAGCAGCCCAGGTCAAAGATCTGTGATCTGACTTGATCTTTGTTAGGTACTCCCGACATACCCAGATCTGCTGGGTAAATTTCCAAGGCACAAATCGTACAAGAGAAAACAATGCACGTGAAGTGATAAAGAGTTTGAGGACTGTGAGTGAGCAAATGACTAAGAAGTCCAAAGATTACAGCTGTGAGGGATTAAGAGGAGTGGTGTGGGTGGATGACAAGAGTTTCAAAGGAATGGTGATTTTTACATGATGACAGATGAGTGATAACCGGTTATGGGAGCAGATCCGGAGAACAAGAAGAGACCTACTGGCCTCTGGGCTCTCAGGAGAATGAGTACTTTTCTGCAAGCGGTTTGCTGGGCCAGTGGGTCCTTAGAAAAGAGCCAACCAAGTTTTCTGAGATACAAGAGGAGTGGAACACTTTAAAACATTTGTTTAGTACAAGAAAAGAGACACTGCTCCACCCACCTGTGCCCTCTGAGACCACTGCTAGATGGTGATGCAGTGATCTAAAATAAATGTATAGTTCCTGCTCCCATGGGTTTATAGTCTAAGAAAAGCATTCATGAAGCTAAAAAAAAAAAAAAAAAATGACCAAAGGAGCTATTTAATTAGAGTTGGGACAAGTACTATGAGAAAAACTCTAATGGGCAGTGTGGTTATATATCTAAACCATGAGAACTTAACCTGGCAGGACAGGTCACAAAAACCTGCCCTCTAACAACCAATGATAATTAAGCTGAGAGAAGCAAGATGAGTTACTCTGGGGAGAGAAGAGCATTCCAGACACAACAGGTATATGGGAAGAGGCTAAGGATAAGAGTTTGTCTAGCATGGGACGTAGGTCTACAAAGAAGACAGATAAAGGAAGTGAGGTGGAGGGAGGTTGGGGCATAGGAGAGGAAGAACAGAATAGTATGAATATAAAGGTACAGGGGAATGGTATAACAGAAGGAGCTGATGCTCTGCTTGAGTAAGCATGAAAGAAATGTGAGGCTCAAAGGGCATAGCTGGCCTCAAGCTTCCAAGCAAGACCCTGGGATCACATGGCTTCAGGAACTATATGGGCTGACCTCCTCGGTGGTTCTAGAGGCCAGCAGACGCTGAGACCCTGAGAGGAGTCAGTGTTCTGGTCAAAGTTCGCCATATCATTCTTGGGCCTGCCTATTCCTGCTTGCTGTAGGCTATCTCCTGACTCCTGTTGCCGATTTGGGATTTGTACCTATGCTCTCTCTGCACAAAGCCAGAACAATGGATCAAATTACTGAGTGTTTATCTGCTTAGTGCAACTTAATATGACATAATCATTGTGTTTATGTGGTAAGCAGTCTCTAAGATGGCTCCAAATCATTCTTGGCATTCACACCCTTGATGATCCCATCTCCCTGAGTAACTTGCTTCTAACCAATAGAATACAGCACCACTTATGGGCTATAACTTTCATGATGAAGTTACAAAAAACTAATTTCCCTCTTCCTATAAGACTCTTTTTCTGGCTTGGATGAAGCAAGTTGACCTGTTGGAGAGGCTCACATGGCAAAGAATTAAATACAGCCTCCAGCCAACAGCCAGCAAGGACTGAGGGTCTCAGTTCCCTCAACTCTCCAGGATCTGAACCCCACCAAGAGCCAAGTAAATTAACTTGGAAGCAGGCCCTTTATTGGCCGAAACTGCATAGACCTTACTTCTGACTGACACCTTGACTGCAGTCTTGCAAAAGAGCCAGAGGCAGTAGGAGACCCTACTGAGCCATGCCTGGATGGCTGACCCACAGAAACTGGGACATCAAAAATGTGTATTGCTTTTAGCCACTAAGGTTTGGGACATTTTTGTTCTACAGCAATAGATTACCAATACTGTTAAGTATCTAAAATGCATTTATTATTCTTCTGTGGGGCATTATATGAAAATCACTACATGTACACTCAGTCTCCTAACAACACTCTGATTTTCCTGGGGATGCAGTGCTTGATCGCCCCTTCCTCTCATACCAGCATGTTTCAGTAGACTTTGAGATGTAGACTTTAAGGCTGATAGAAGAAAAAAGAGAAGTGTGGGAGGCCACTTATCATAGTGGCGACCTCCAGACCAGACCATTCGGGCCATGAGATTGTTCTACCACCTACTTCTTGTCCCTCTGGAGCTCCTTCGGTTTCTTCAGGCTCCCAATCCTGGTCCCCAGTGCCTGCTAGATTGTGTAGTTAGAGAAAACCTAGATAAGTCATCAAACAGCTTGGCAGTGGGTTCAACAGGACACAACCAAAAGACCACCTTCCTTAATCAGAAAATGGTTGCTACAACTTTTCAGAAAAACCACTGCCGGTACAGTCTGCTGAAAATTAAAGTGCAGTCAACCAAAAGCTTCTTTGGCCTAAAAGATCTCACACAGCCACTTTGAGTAATGCTTTCACTGAGTTGATTGGTGGTTTGAGTGGTCACAGACCCAGCGCCCACCACATCTGCAAGTGCTCCAGAAGATGTCCTTCAATATGAGGAAAAGGTAGACCTCAAGATGGGAAAATGTAGTTTTTAGATCAACCCGAGACAGACGGTGTGACTGGTCTCCTTTAGGGATCACATTACACTAATAAAGACACTCTTTCCGTTTTCCATGAGATCCATGCCCTTTATTCTGATACTTGAGTGGAAAGATGTTTGCTTCTCCTGCCTGAAGTCAAACTTTTCACGGCTTTTCTGTGGCTCTGGGTCCTCTTCTTACTAGTACAAAAAACATTGACTGTTTTCAAGTTATGATTGACAGTCTGGATTGCTAGATGGGGAGTGAGGAAACTGATCTCCATAAAGTCCGACCTGTATTATTGATTACCTTTAAAGATTATTTTCAAAATAATTTCATCAGTCCATTTAGATTGGCATAATAAAGTTTTTGCCAATAAAAATGGCCCTGGAAAATAGGCTTGCTGTAGAGGACCCAGCCAGAATCTCATACCCATACCCCAAAACAAACGCAGAAGGCAGAGGAACCCACTCCTAGATGGACATGTTACATAAACAGACATAGCCAATTTGAATCAAATTTTCCTTGTGGAATTTAAATACCCATGGACTGAGTATATGAGCACTGAATAAGGTTTTTGAAAGAAAGATGATTCTAGAATCGCATGGAATAATTTGGAAGCCAATTTCTTGTTTCAAAAAAGAAAGCAGCCACAGGGATCATACTTTGGTTCCCCACAACAGTCTGAATAGAAGAGTCTTGTACTTACTAAACTGAAATCTGGAAAGTTAGTGATCATGAAGGGTAGAGATCATGAATTTCAAGTGAGAGAAGGCAAAATGCTGGTATTTTTCAGCAGCAGTGTTTAGCTGCATAGGGACAGGCACAAAGTAGGAAAAGAGCTGCACTTAATTATGGTTGTGGTTTAGCCAAGGGAGTGGGGAAAAGTAAGAACTGGCAAAGAATTTGATGTTCTCTCAAAGGGAGTGATGGATGATGGAATTTAAACTGAGTGAAAGAGGATGTGGAGATAAGAGGGTGATAAGAGACCCGCCAAGGTGATGGGATCAATGGATTATTGTTCCTGGTGGAACTAAAAAAAAAAAAAATGGTTGGATTAGGAAAGTAGAGGGAGTAAGCCAGAAAATTGCAGATGGTAGTTGGAAAGTGGGATGTTCTCAACTGAGATAAAGGAGGGGCTGTAGTGATGGGTATGACATGGTTGGGAGACAAGAACTGTTGGGACAAGAGGTAGAACAGGGGAGAACAAGGTCATCAGAGAAGATGAAGACATGGAATCTCAGAGAGGCCCCGGTGTTGGAAACAATCAGCCATGGTAAATATTCAGATACATTATCAAAAACTGGGAAATAAGGTAAATGTGGGTGACGTGTTTCTTCAGTGTCATACTGGAACATGTTTTACCAGCTTATCTGCAGATCATTGCAGTATCTAGGAGAATGTATCTGTGTTTGAGTTTGCTATTTATTATTTGATTAGAACCCAGACACTGTAAAGTTACACGTTAACTTGTAGATTTTTGTCCAGGAAAGAGATAACCTCAAAGATGATAGTTTTTATGAGTCTGTAGGACATTAACCAGTTTTGTACCTAACCTAGCAATCCTACTTTAACTTTTCCAATGTTTTTTCAAAACATATGTAAATGGACAGATCCTCAAAGTGCTCGTAGAATCAGCTTTATCATCTTATTGATTTCATTATTGAAACAATACTTTTTAACATGAGTTCATTCTGTATTTTTATGAGAGTTGTGCTTTTAACTTTTTGAAAAATTATAATTGGAAGAATATGAAAATCATCAATAATTGTAATGAGAGTGGTGATGGAAATAGTAACCATGTCTGGAAAGGGGTTCTCCAAAGAGATAATCTAGTTAAAATGAGGTCATTAGGATGGGTCCTAATCCAATATGACTGGAGTTCTTACAAGAAGCAAGGACATTTAGATATAGACACATATATATACACAGAGGGAGGACCATGTGAAGACACAAGGAGAAGATGGCCATCCACAAGCCAAGGAGAGCAGCTGCAGAAGAAACCAACCCAAAGTTGATCTGGGACTTCTAGCCTCCAGAACCATAAGGGAGTAAGTTTCTGTTGTTTAAGCCTCCCAGCCTGTGGTGCTTTGTTATGACCACCCTAGCAGACTAACACAGCCCCCTCCTTTTTCCTTCCTTGGTCAGGATGATCACTGTTTGGGTTTGATCAGGATATTTCTTCTCATGGTGTAAATGTTTTATTGAATGAGCTGAATTCACTAGGTTCAGAAAAAAAAGCATTCTTCTCACCTTTCCCCATTAAAGTCATCCTGAAGGCTAGCCTGTTCTTCAATGTGCCTAAATGAAATCTCAAGCTTTTCACATAGCTTTTCCAAGCCCTTTTAGTCTCATAAACAATCTCATTTCAGCACTTAAAATATTCAGACTTGTATAATAATCAAAACTCCAAACTTCACTTAAAATTAAAGTGTTCCCCCTTGTAAAGCCTGCAGGGAAGGAGGTGGGGGTGGTTGGCTTTCTTTTAGTCCCTGCTGTTGATCTTCCATTCCTTCTCCATCTCTCAGCCCCAGTTTCTGACCCTTTTCACAACTGGATCAGTAGAAGGTTAGGTCTAGGCCAGCCTCACATGCAGTCATCCTCCGGCGTTGGGGCCCCTGAGTAGCCAACGTGTGGAGTCTCTTCTTCCTCTGGCCAGGAGCCCTCATCTCTGGTGCCTTGATTCAGGCCAGCTGCTGGATTTCCTAGATTTCAACACTTCTCTTCCAGGAGAATTCCCTTCCAAGACAGATTCTTGTCCCATGTCTCTGAGCCATCTCCTTGCCATGGATCCAGTGGACTCATGGGAAAAACACAGGTGTCTCTGTCATGTTGATGATGGAGTTAAACCCACATCCCAGCAAAACCATTTTGTTGTTGTTGTTATTTATTTGATAGAATCAGACTCCCGAGTTTGTGCGTCAAACTCCAGAGGACACGAGTTCAATGCCAAGGAGTCTATCACTTGCCTTGATTTGACGGGGAAGTCCTCCTTCCTTTCCCCATGTTGGGGGATACACATTAGCACACCAGCACTCTCTTCTGTAAAGATCTTTCTCTCTCAGCTCTTCAGGCTGTCTTTCACAGGCTGGTGTTCATCTTTGTCCTGATGTGGTTCTGCAATCTCGTAGGATGTGGGGATGCTTAGTATTAATTTCATTGTCCAGAGCTTTGCGGTCCCTGCCATAGAGTTTCATTTTAATGTCTATTTACTCTAAGTCTGCACTGTGGGCCTGAGTGTAATTTGAATTATGGCTTCTCACAGTTGACTGGCAGGACCATCAGCTTGGGACATAATTTTTAAAACCAGCACCTCCTCAAGTCTCAGGGGTCTGTGGATTGAAGTGGAGAAGCATCAACAGTAATGGCCCACATGTCATTGACTAATGTCTTTCCCTGCCCAAGTAGGAGGTCTTCATCCTCTGAAGAGTCTCCTCAAATATTTGAGAGTCTCTGGGAGGTTTGTGTTTGTGGAAGAAGACATACCTGGTCCTGTGGGGACCCCAGCTGCTCTGCTGTCTCACAAGTGCCCCAATGGGACACTTTACACCTGGCACACGCCATGCCTGAGACACCTCCAGGGTAACAAGGAGGGACAAGTGCCTCTCTTCCCTTTGGGACAGACATCATGCTCTAATATGTGAATCGAAGCAGCGTAGCTGTGTTCCACGTTTTCATGAAACTTTTGACACTTGTATCCCACCACACGCCCTTGTCAGAGAACTCAGACATGAGTTCGAAATTTCCTTCAACCAACGTAAAGATTGTACGAATGGTGGAACCCTGACTTTTCCTCCCCACTCTTGGATCAGGCTCCTGACAACCCTGATCAACCCAGCCCCAGTCCCTGCAGAAACCAGTCCCTGAACAAGAGGGGTCTGGGGCAGAAAGCATGAGAGTGACACACAAGACCACTGTGGCTGCAGAACCAGCAGGGGACGTCACGCACACCCACAGCGCTCTGTCCCGCTGGCTCATACCTTACCCACCCTCACCTCAACTCTGCTCTAAGACCCCTGAATGGGCTGCAGGAACCATCCTGCATTGATGAGCTCAAAGAGATGGGAGAGATGCCCGGTGGCTGGCGTGGCAAGGCCGGCTGCCAGGCGAGGGTTGGGGCCCTCCAACGGATTCTGAATACAGCTCTGTGCTGGGCAGTCAGCTTTCCTCTCTTCAAACATCAAATCCCAATGTTCTACAGTCAGAGACATCCTGAACCTGTCACAGCATGTAGGCGCAAAGGAAACCACATGAAAAGAAACTCCCTTTGCCCAGGCTGGGCTGGGCTGACTTGTTTGTTTGTTTTGAGTGTTGTTTTCTTTTAATGCTTTTCAGGATCAAAGCCCTTTGCTGGATTTTTTGGTGCAGCGGTGAGAAATTTAGTCTCCAAGCAAAGGTCATTGGACCAGACTTTTGGATTTAGTAACGGGGGAGGCTATAATTTTTCCTGCTGGCAGCACTGGACCCCTGGAGAAAATTATAAAAGAGACATTGTGCCTCACTGGTGCATAGGCTGACACCAAGGAGATAGAATGAATGGAAAGTGACGTTTATCCTACTTAAGAGTTGGAGTTGTTTGCCCAAATGAGGGCAAAACAACTTTCAGGGCCAACTGGACATGAATCAATGGTGCCAGGATTTTGAACCCTTTTGTGGAATGTTTTCTTGTATCTTAAGGCTAAAAATCACCCTACGTTAATGTTTTACATAGAAATGTGCCTCAACCAGTCGGGCAGGGTCACTCTGCAATCTCATGTGCCCTTAAGTGGTGACCGGGACCCTGCCATGGTGATCCTGGCATGCGGACCATCTACATTCCCAGGGCCCTGAGCTGGCCTGGACGCAGCTGGATGGAGCTGGGCTGGGCCCGGAAGCCACGGCTGTGGGGGACTGAACAGAGAGACATGAGGGGCTGCTCCCCCATGAGGCGCCCGGGGCCCAAGTAGAGCGAACCACAGAAATATTGCCCAGGCAAGTGCAGCCGACCTTCCAGGGGCGGGACCCAGCTACGGGCAGCAGTACAGAGCCTGGCCTGGCCTGCTGCCTCCTGACGCAGGCACTGGTGTGGGTTCAGACGTAGAGGAGCAGAGACGCGGCCACGGACGGCAGGGCCTGCGGGACAAAGAACAGTTACCGTGTGTCTCCCGAGGAAGGAGCCTGGGGTGGACACCAGGCACCTGGGGCCCCCTGAGATCTCAGGGGCAGCTCCCACCATGAGAGGACCATGCAGCGGCTTCTCTGCTACCTGATTGATATGCTAGAAACAGATCTGGTGCCCTCTGGACTGTTGGAACAGCTTTTACCATTGCTGCATAGCCCCCCAGGATCGAATGACTTCCACCTAGGCCGGGCAAATTCTCGTGCCAGCAGCTGGGAAGGGTTTTCAGAGGCTGCCAGCCATCACTGGAGGCCTCTTCTAGGTGCCAAGGAGTCGAAAATTGCCCTCTTTCCTGGTGGAGTACAGCTTTTCCTCCCATAACCAATTTCGTGCTAGTCCCAGCTCCCCGCGGCTGAAATTGAGGCCATGGGGACTTCACACCCTCACCAAAGTGGCTCCAGTGATACTGTATATTCTTCCGGAAAGAGCAAGAACCTGGAAGCCAGGAGGCCCAGGCCCCCCATCTTGGCCACAAAGCCGGCACTCCATTCCGCAGAATCTTGGGTACATCCCCTTCACCTTGCTCGGCCTGTAGGGTGATGCTGAGCCCTGGACTGAGGAGCTGGGGGAATGGGCTTCTTGCTCCAGCTCACTTATGGCTCCACATTTGGTCACGGGGGTGCAGGAAGGGACCGGACTGACAGCCCTGGAGCTGTCGGGGCTCACACTCCTCACCCCCAGCAACGCCGGGCCCACCCGGCCCACGAATATGGTGGCGGTTGTTTGTTTGCTGGGGCTGGGGGGCCCTGATTTGGGGTCAAGGGCGAAACCATGTAGGAAAGGGCTCTAACCCTTGAGGGAAATCCCCCCTAGATGGTTGTTATTGGTAACAGCAACAGACCCAGTGGCCCATCCCCAGGTGCCCCTGGATGCGCCTATGAGGCCTCCCTCCTCACAACCTGCCGGGCCCCCCAGCCATCGGAGGGGAGCGGCCACAGCCCCCTGAGGGCTGGGGCTCATTCAACAGAAAGGGCGGTCAAAACAGCAATGGATCTTGAGCATCGGAGCAGAGTAGGCTCCTTCGCCCTGCTCTGCTCTTTCAGTGACACCACGCATCTGGAAGGAAGGCACTGGTATGATCCTGTGATCCTCATTTGACAGATAAGAAAACAAACACCCTGGACTTGTTCAAGGTCACGGGCCAAGCTTTTGGGAAGCCCAGGCTCAAGGCTGACTGCCTGTCACCTGGCTCACAGCACTTTCTCCTCCTCCTCGTGTCCTCCCTCCCCCGTCAATCACAGAGGCTTTGCCAACAGAGCACCAAATGGGCAGACTTTCCAAAACACCCTAGACAGGGAAGAGATTTTTCACTGGCAACTTCACATGCTCGGAAGTGTCACAGCCAGAGAATGAGTATCATCAAGCTTCTAGTCTCTCTTTGGAAACTGAAATACGTGTGTGTGTGTGTGTGTGTGTCTGTACACACACATACGTGTTTCTGCATGTGATGAGAAATTTATTTTATTTTTATGCATTTATTTATGTTTTAGTTTTGGGAGAGGGCAAGCGGGGCAGAGGCAGAGAGAGGGGGGACGGAGGATCTAAAGCAAGCTCTGTGCTGACAGCACAAAGCCCGACGCGGGGCTTGAACTCGCAAACTGCGAGATCATGACCTGAGCCGAAGTTGGACGCTCAACCCACTGAGCTACCCAGATGCCCCCGGGATGTTTATCTTTAATTTAAGTTCAGAACTGAAGCATCTTCTGGACTATATGGATGATAGGCTTTAGATTCTGATATCCTGATCTTTCTTTCCTAATTAGAGATTTTCTAAAGGTGATCAAGAATGAATGTAATTTAGGGGGAAAAATAGGAAAGGGCACATATCTAAAGGGGTTGTCGCCACCTAAAATGTATGAGGTGACCACCATAGCGGGAGGGTCGTGACGTGGTGACTGTCCACCAGCTTCACACGATAACAGCTTCAGATCTGCACAGGTCTGGCCCCAAGGACTGCAGCCTTCCGGAGCAGAAGGGTTCCTGGGCTTCTCTCTGCACTATTTTTTGTTTGTTTGTTTGTTTTGCATCAGATGGCCCATTCTCCCATAGGTGATCATTTCCAGAGCATTTACATCGAGAAAGAAAGAAAGAAACTTTCTGCAGAAATTGCTCTTTATATATCCAGAGTCTGGCTTAATAGATGCCATTGGATGGGTCTCGTTTTCCTGTTTATCTGGAGGTGAAATTCCTCACCGTCTCCTGAGCTGGATGGATAAAAGACACGCAAAGGCGTACCTTACCTTACGTGAAGAAATGAGCTCGAGACCTCTTAGGGCTTCTTTTCAGCTTGTCACAATTCAATCCCATTTTCCCGAATGGCTTGTTTAACTTTCGGAGAGTATCAGATGTGCTGCGGTGTAAATAATATTTGAACAAGAGGGAGATTATTAAGTTGCCAACTAAAAAGGCATTTTAAAGATACCCCATTACCCTGTTTAAATACCCCTCACATGAGTGAGCTTGGAAAACTCTTCATATTAAGTAATCATTTTAAAACAACACACATTGTTCAGCAGGAGGCACCCCATTCCTGCTTGACATTTAGACTTAAAGGACTTTAGAGACTCCAGACGGCCTTATCAACTCACAGACAGGGGCACTAAATGTCAGGTGGGTTACTTCTGCCTGGAAACCACAGGCTAGAGCTCAGGATGAACACAGGCTCCAGTTAAGTGCTTAAAGTATTAAGAGAATCTGAAAACAAAGTGCACACCATTAGTCAAATTGGTGCCGGCTTTTGACGAGCCACAATGTGTTCTTGCAGCTTGGTCTTTCTCAAAAGTTTTTTCAAGGCGACGTGGGGTGAGGGTGGGGGCGGAGAAGGACATGTTTATAATTCTTCTGCAGGATACAATAGAATGAGAAGGGCCTATTAGTGAGCCTGAGCCAATGAACTTTCCAAACATCTGATTTTCCCCTTAAACACCATTAGCTGTAAGAGGCCACCAGAAGGGAAAAAAACAACAGCTCTAATGTGAAGAAATTGCTGGCATGTATTCATCAGACAGTCAGAAAATGCAAATAAAAAGGCACTAGATGAGAAAGTAGCTTTTTTCATCTTTAAAACTGCAGAGGCCAACCTTTGATCTCTTGGGAGAATAATGGACAAAAATTTAATTATTTTTGTCTTCAATTAACTTAGAAACTTATTTCCATGGAAGAGAAAATAAGCTTCCATTGGGTAAGACACGATGTTTTTCAAAGCTCTGTCTTCATTTGTGCCTCATAAGAGCACCATGAACTGGGTCCAACTGTGTCCATTTTACATGTTAGAAAATAGAGTTGCTCCTTCCGTGCCCTAACGCTCTGCCTGCTCTCTGAATGCTTGATTTCCAACCTGCTTGGGGCTGTGCTATTTACAAGTACAATCTAGAGTTAAAACACAGGCCACCTGACTCCTTGTAGATCTGCAAAAAATTCAAAACTAAACCAGGACAAACATTCCAGACATTTTACAGAGATGCTCATTTTATTGTGAATCAAATAGTATGGATCCCCCAGTCATTCTGCTGACCACTCGGGAGAGAAAGGTCTGGAGTCAGAGAATCTTCATTTAATCCTTACAAGCCTTAGGTGGATGGCATTGACCCTCAGTTGCCCCTTTGAGAAACAGAGACAGCACTGATCTCTATGCATCATCATGAAGATAAATTACGATAAGGCTATAAAATGCCAGAATCACACTATGGGCTTAATAAAAAATTGTTTCCCTTCAGTGCCATGTTGGGAATTGCCTCAGAACAAGCTAATTATGCTGGGTTGTCCTTGGCTCACCTGTATTCCCAGAGAGAGAGAGAGAGACCCTAAAAAGTAATGCCTGGTTTCCTTGTGTTCTAAATCCTATCATTTAGAGGAACCCCATTTTTCTTGGAACGGGCAATCACTCATCATACTACATTGCCTATGTTCTAACTGGATACCTTACACATGACAGGTCCTGGTTGGCATGGGTTCAGTGCCATAGGAAATAGATTCCCACGATCCTTCAGTGACACTGTATGTCCACCGCAGAGATGTGAGGATTTCGTTCCTAAGTTTATCCTTTATATCACAAATAATCAGATTTAACTAAATGCGTTATACTTAAGTTTTATCCCTTATTGGCTAAAGTAAAGTAATCTTCACTTTAGAAATGAGTTTACCTGGCATCTCTCACTTTTCAGTTTTCCTTTCCAGACATGCTGTTACAGAGGTACACACTATTCTAGAAATACTCTTCTTATGTCCTAACCCAGAGTCAGCCTCAATTGACCATTAATTCAACAAATGTTTATTGAGCACCTACTATGTATGTAGCAGGCAGTCTGCTAGGTATTGGGGATAACATGAAGAAGACTCTCTGAAGTTCCTATTTTCATAGGGCTTGGTTGCACTGTAGAGTGAAAAACCAGAAGATAAATAGTCTCTGATCTGCTGTGAAGGAAAAAATACAGAGTCGAGAGAGCACTAGTTAAGATTCAGTGAGCAGTAAATACATCCTCTGAGGGAGACAGTCAAGTGGAAACATAACAAAACTCCCCCTTTACGTCATATTCAGAAGAGGATACTCATCAAAACTTCCCTTTTAAACCAAACCTGAGTCTAATATCCCAAAAGATTGGTTTCTGACATGGTACCCATAATCCAGCAAGGATTTGTTATTTCAACTTTTTGCACACACACGTACAACATACACTTTTGGATACATGTTATTTCTCTATCAAGTCATGTATCGATGCATCTCCGAGATGATATTTTATAATGCAAAACAAGTGTCAGGGCCCAGGATGGCCGAACATCAGATTTTTCCAAACCGCCATTTCTGGAAAACATAAATCACCCCATTTGCTTTGGCGATGGATGTTAACATGGTAAGAATTCATTCTTCACCTCATGCCCGATAATCTTCAACAGCTTCTTCACCACCTTTACATTTTCTATAACTCCAGACAGGTTTTCGAGACTCTGGAAAGCCCCCTAAATCATTGAGATGTTCCTTCCCTGCTTAGGAGCGATTTGTTGAGGATTTCCCCCAAACGGATGGGCCATGAGAATAGGACTCTCCCAGCTTTGCCTGGCTCTTGAGAAGGGAGCCAGAAAGCAAACCTCCTGAAACTTTTTGTTCTCTGTCAGATTCCATCTGGCTAGGCTGGGTATGGTGGAAGAGGGTGTCCTAGGATTACAGATAAGACCACAGAGCCAAACCCTACAAGCAGAGGTTGCCACCAGGAGCTGTGCAGTAAGATTAAGCAGATATCTTTCTATGAAGTCAGTGAGTGAAGGAAAGAGCCCATAAAAATTATATTACTAGGGCGTCTTCTTGTCTTCTTGCTATTAGCCCATTTATTCTATGGAAATTGTTACCTATGGGGTGATTATGCACACACACTGACATAATGATGGCCACACCTACCTATGAAATATTATCGCCTTGTATCTGTGCTTTGAAAAGACAGGCCAAATTTGTGGAAGGCCCTTGTGTATGAAGAAACTGTCATCTTTGGGAATTTTCAAATTACTTGACTTTTCCACAGGGAAAAGAGAAGCTTGTCTTCTGTGCGTTGACGTTGCGTGAAAGGAAAAGATACTGCCAATTTTGCTGCAATATTAGATTATCTGGGGATTGTTTATTTTCCGTTGTTTCTCCAATAAGTCAAAAAAGATCTAGAATCCTGGTTTGCATTGAGTGTGTCCGTTTTCAATTCCTAGACTTTCCATAGTCTGTGAACAGAGTCTTTGCAGACGTTTGCATGGGAACTGGTTGGTGTATTTTACCCTAAATGGACTTGGGACATTCCAAACAAGGATTGAGACCTTTCCCAGGACTGTTACAGTATTCGGTGCCTGTGATGGAATCAATGACCTGGGCATTTGATTTGATCTGCAGCTCTCTCGGGCCCCGAAATACCAATTCCCCCTCTTGCAACACACAGTCAAGCTTTAATAGGCTGGTCTGGTGCCATATCTAAGACTGGAATCAAGTTTGACATTCAACACAAAGTTTAAGCCATCATAACTCCTATAGGATGACTAAGGCCATTAAAAGGTAGATGAAGACTTCTGTCGCCACAAAGGGCAGACAGGTTTTTATGTTATTTCATTTTATTTTATCTTATTTTATTTTATTTTCAGGCCACACGCTGCCAGTGTGGTAATCAGAACACCTTTTCTTTAGCTACAGGTAGGAAAGCACTGAATCATCCCTTGCAGGGTAAAAACCCTGAGTTCTGGGGAGGCTGGGCACAGGGAACCTGACGTTTGGTGGCCTTTCAACTCTGGGCTCACATCTGCTGAACCCTCACAGGCAAGGTCCCTGTGGTGTGCAGGTAAAACTCCACAGTTCCGGGGACTGGAGGTCGCTACAGGGTTACATGGTAGCAGGTGTTCATCAGAGCGGGACTTGGCCCTTGAGGACCCCAAGACAGCCTGAGGTTTGGAGCCTTAGGAATCTGTTTCTCTTCTCTCTCTGGTGCTCAGCAGCCCCGTCTGTAAATTCCAGATGGTAAAACGCCTGCCAAGCAGGGAGGTTGTGATTATTAGATCAGATGTTACAATACCTTTCCTTTCCTTCCTTCCCCCATTTGTTTCTTTTTTTTTATTTTTTATTTAAAAAAAAATTTTAATGTTTATTTTTGAGAGAGAGGGACAGAGCACAAGTGGGGGAGGGGCAGAGAGAGGGAGACACAGAATCCGAAGCAGGCTCCAGGCTCTGAGCTGCCAGCACAGAGCCCGACGCGTGGCTCAAACTCATGCTCTGGGAGCTCACGACCTGAGCGAAAGTCCAACACTTAACTGACTGAGCCACTCAGGCGCCCCCTTCCTTCCGCCATTTGGAAAGAAGTGTCTTGGAATACTTAGAAAAAGATTAAAGAAAATAATCTTCTAGGACCAGAAAACAGATGAATTTGCTATAAAGTGTTATTAAATCATACTTTGGTATTAAATACGTGCATATGTTTATTTGTATCATATATGTATATGTATAAATATATATCATGTATTATATATTATATATTACATGTAGTATATTTATATGTTTAGATATCCCTATTATATATACATACTTTGCTCCCAGTTTCTCATTGATTCTTCCCAGGGCTCTCACACTATGGACATTACAATCATCACATTTCACAGATGAAAAACTTGAGATTTGAACAACTTCATCAACCTGCCAGAAATCTTACCTCTGACCATGGCTGGATCCATTTGAAGCTGGATTAGTCTCATTTCCAAGCTTACATTCTTTCTATAGGCCGAAATTCTAATTGGTAAAATCAGATTATACATTCTAATAAAACCTAAAAAAAGAAGCAAAGTCAGATGGCACAGATCGGTGGTTCCCAAATGTCACCGAATCTAAGAGCACGGTGTTGGGGGAGAGGGGAGGCAGGCATTGCTTATTAAAACAAAGAGCCTCACAACACAGACCTGGAGATTCTGACTCACCAGTTTTAAGGCAGGGCCTAGGAATCTGTGTTTTAATGAACACCATTTCCCTGCCCCTCTCCCAAGGGTGTTGGATTTAGGTGGTCCCAGGTTCATAGTTTAAGAAACAGGAGTGCAGACACTATTGATTAATGTCTCCCCCTCATCCTGCTTCCAGGCCACAAAAAGAGGAAGCACCAAAACAGCAGCTTGCTCTCTGGGAAAGGTGCTGGTCTAAGAAAAGACAGGAGGCCCAGCGCTGAGTTCTCTGGGTCTGAGCACTCACCCCTCACAGGTGCTGCAGAAGCTCTGGGCCCATCTGGGCCCCACCGCAGCCTTTGTGCGGGAGGAGTAATTTCTACAGTACAGATAAATCACTTAGAGCTGTAAATAACTACTAACACACAATACATACCTAGTGACGAAGTGATAATCATAGATTCCGTCTTACTTGGACTTTGCCAATTTTTGGATTTTTCTTTTTTTTCTAGAAACCTCTGGGAGAATGGTGATTCACTTGAACTCTGGAAGCTCTGACCACGAACAACAGTCCCGTTCATTCCAGGAAATCTGGAACAATTGTTGACTTCTTGTCTAGATCAAAACTATGGTGGGACCTGCCCATAGGTGGGGCTTCTGCTGATCTACCTGCGCTCACCTAAACGACCCCAGACCATTCTCTCAGAATGAATGTTTTAGAACTCAGGTGCTAATGGCCTGCTTCTTCCTGGAGGAACCAATGGCAGGCTTTTGGGACAGTGGTCCTCAAGCTTTGGCTGCATTAGAACCCCCTGGAAGCTTGTTCAAACACAGACTGCTCCCCTTCCCCAAACTCAGACTTGCTAGGTCTGGGGTGGGACCCAGGATTTTGTATTTCTCTCAAGCTCCCGGGTGATGCTGATACCACTGGTCTGGGAACTACATGGAGAAAAAGCCAGTGCCTTGGCATTGATTCTGTACCAAAATCAAGACCTTTAAGCTTCCACAGGTGTGAGGAAATACCAGTCCTTTGCCTTGGTTCTACCTTGGAGAGAAAAGGCTCACCCGGTTAACTTCTGTTAACTACCTTTCCATAAAAGTAGTATAATTCATGAAATGTTTTGAAGTATGCTCCAATGAAGATAGAAATTAAGTGTCTGAATAAATGAAAGGAATTATAAGCTCCTAAAGGAGCTCATTTGTGTCACTTGCTGTCTGTCACTGCAGAGGTTCAGGAGACACACATGGGACTTGCCTCTGTTCCATACCTGGTTGCCAGAGAAACCATAAAAGACCTGCATCTCTTTAATCCAAACTTGAGGAGGTCTCAATTAATGAATCAATGCCCGTGTAGGAATTCCGTTCTTGAGGGACTTCTCCAGGTGTGTATTATTTAATATATCCCAGTATTTTGAACACACAACATGTACTCAATGTTGATAAGTCCTCTGTATTTCCTGAGTATACAGTTTGGCTAACGGGTCTATAGACTTTAGAGACCTGTTCTTCATTTTGTGATCAAGTGGCTTCTCTGGCTATTTGTAGATTGTCAGGACTCTGGAAAGTTCTCACAAAGGGTGGTGTGAACTCCTTCCGTCACTCTGGTCAGTTCTTTAAACAACCTGAGATAGGTAAAAGGGGGTTGTGTTAAATAACAAAAATTTAACCAGGTAAGGGGTGCCTGGGTGGCTCAGTCGGTTAAGCGTCCGACTTGGGCTCAGGTCATGATTTCATGGTTTGTGAGTTGGAGCCTGGCGTTGGGCTCTGTGCTGATGGCTCAGAGCCTGAAGCCTGCTTCGGATTCTGTGTCTCCCTCTCTCTCTGCCCCTCCCTTGCTTGTGCTCTGTCTCTTTCTCTCTCAAAAATAAATAAACATTAAAAAAAATTTTTTTAACCAGGTAAATTCTAAAGATCTAATTGGCTTTATTGAATGATGACTCATGAATCAGGCAGCATCCCATCTAGTAATAGAAATGAGCTACAGAAAGGGGAAGATTTTTATAGGCAGGGCAAGGAAGTCATTAATGGAAAAAAAAAAAAAGAAAAGAAAGAAAGAAAAAGGATTGTTTCAGGTGAGGTCACCTTCCTTTCAGGGACAAAGGGTCAATTAGGGAGATTACCTCATTTTCCTTTGGGGCAAAGAAAGGGCCTATTTGGCAGATTACCTCATTGGTGCTGACCAGAAAATTCCAGACCGACTGGTTAAGATTATATTCCTGGGGAAGCTGAAACTGTAATTAAGTTAGGTATTAAGTCTTGTTGAGCTTAGCACAAGTGACTCCATTGTGGACCCGTTTCTTCTTAACAGGTTTGAATATTTAAAAATCTAAAATTGAAAGAAAATATTTGGCTACTGACATGTTAGAAGTATAACTGTTCCCTACCCAAGATGGGGTGATGGGTAGCTTATTGGGGCGCTGGTATAATAAGCCTTTTCTATTAGTTCTATCCCTTCACTTGAAGAAAGTACTGTGGAAACCAGGGTCTGAACTGTGCCCAGACATTCTATAAAAACGACGGTCATTTCGGTCGTTATATTGTACCAGGGAGAAACTTAGCATGTCTGATTCCATGTTGTTTCTATTTCCCTTGCTGTTGTGACCTATAGCTTAGAAACTTCTGCTTAACCTTGCAGGTAGACATGTTATAGCTAAGATTTACCAGATTCCTGTATGCAAAGATCAACTGACCAAGGACAAAGAAGTTACCTGACTTCCCTCAATGTTTACAGATGTCAGTCACCTTTTGACTCCAACTCCCTCCTGCCTCCCCCTCTTCCTAACATAAAAGAAGTTCAATATCATGTTCAGGGAGAAGGTTCTTTGGGACAATCGTCCACCATCTCCTTGGTTTGCTGGCTTTCAGAATAAGTCCCTTTCCTTTCCCAACATCTTGTCTCTCCACCTCTTGGCCTATCGTGCAGTGAGCAGAATGGGCTTGGATTCAGTTACAATATCTGTGAAATTTCATGAAGTGACCATCAGTGGAGCAGTTGGTCCCATCGTTTGAAAACTGTGTTGACAGTTCACATTTCCTACACACTTGTAGCCACTTGGCCAAAACTCAGAAGCTGGAAAATGAACAAAGTTAAGGCTGTCATTCTCTGTTTCATAATGTGAAGCTCTATCCCTATGGTGAGCAGAGGCCCATGAATATTATGCATTTAGGAAAATCTTCTCTGTCTTCATTTGCAAACAGATCACATGGTTACTTAGAATTAATATTTGTTCTTAAGAAATAAGTGTATGCAGGGGTACCTGGGTGGCTCAGTCAGTTAAACATCTGACTTCAGCTCAGGTCATGATCTCATGGTTTGTGAGCTCAAGCCCCATGTCGGGCTCTGTGCTGACAGCTCGGAGCTTGGAGCCTGCTTCAGATTCCGTGTCTCCTCATCTCTCTGCCCTTCCCATGCTCATGCTCTGTCTCTCTCTGTCTCTTAATAATAAATAAATGTTAAAAAATTTTTTTAAATTAAAGAAATAAGTGTATGCAAGTGTTTTGTTCCAAAAATTTAATGGTTAGGATTCCTTTGTTTGCAAGTGAAGGGGAGCAGAAGTTGTCACCCTAAACTATGTCTCTTTGGCATAAAGATTATTTTAGGCTGATTTTTAAAAATTTTTTAATGTTTATTTATTTTTGAGACAGAGAGAAAGACAGAGGGCATGAGTGGGGGAGGGGCAGAGAGAGGGAGACACAGAATCTGAAGCAGGATCCAGGCTCTGAGCTGTCAGCACAGAGCCCGATGTGGGGTTCGAACCCATGAACTGTGGGACCATGACCTGAGACGAAGTCAGCCGCTTAACCGAGTGAGCCATCCAGGCACTCCTAGGCTGATTATTTTTAAGAAACATCAGACCTAGGAAAACCTCTGAAAACTTAGGAGAAGTTACTCTTTTGTGAGAAAAATTTATATTCATAAGGGAAATCTCCATTTTTAAGGGTGTCTTCCTCTCTGTACTAGAAGAGAAGGAGGACTCTAAACCTCTAGAAATTCTTACCAGTGGAGAAGGCCCTGACTTAAATCTGAATAGCAACCTTACCCTTGTTTACCGTGCTTTCCTGGTTACCTGCCAAAATCAGCTCCCCACCCCAGCCTAATGGCTTCATTTGTCTTTACCTGCAGATGTTTTTGAAGGTGGTGTTTTGCGACATTTTGGAGAGTTGCTCAGTTTTCCTAAGTCTTTCCCATGTATACAGGAGGTATGCATGTTATTAAACCTCTGTGTTTTTTTTCCTATTAACCTGTGTTCTATTACAGGGGTCTCAGGCAAGAACCTAGAAGGGTAGAGGGAAAATGATTTCTCCTCCTCCACACAAGTGACAGAAAACATTTTTGCTCATATTTGAAGCTGGATTAAGAAAAAAAGGGAGAAGGGAGAAAATTTATTATTTCATATTACCTTATAAGTCAGAAGTATTCTGGCTTCAGGTACAGCTTGCTCCAGAGCTCAAATAAAGTCATCACATGGTATTTCCCTCCCTTCATTTCTTGGCCCTACTTTCACTAGTGGAAGTGCTAGGTTATCCTCTGATTATAATAGTTGAAATAAAATGCCCACCTCTTAACCAACCACCATGGCCAGGGGAGAGTTACATGGTCCCCCAGAGTACAGGGGCTGGGAATAAGCAGAGGTGAGTTCCAAAGTGAAAATTAAAGCTATCACAGAAAAAGAGAAATGAATAGAGAAAGGCAAACAAACAATAGTCACTGTGAATGAATAACAATGGAAGATCAGAAAGAATGAGGAGATGGGGACTGGATTTGAGGAACCAAAAATATCCCGGATTGGTACATTTAGAAAGCCTCCATTCCACTGGTATTAGGAAACGAAATTTTCAGAGTCCGGCAAATCTGAGTTATTTTGTCTTAAAATTGCATTGTTGGATGGAGAAGTGGATAAAACATGAAGGGTCACATTTCATGGCATTACCTTTATACAGTTAGGATCAGCTAAGTAAATTTGCCTTTTATGTCTTACACAGTGAGATAACTTTTTTTGTTTCCTGAATATCACTTTCTTAAAGAATATCAAATTTTGTTAAGCTTCTTTGATTACAGCTCCAGTCATGAGATGCTACCACTTACTTATTTAGCCATCTGACTTTAATTAAGTCATTAAAGCTTTTTGGACCTCAGATTGCTTTCCTGTAAAATGAAGAAGTCAGCTAAATGATCTAAAAGTCTTCTCCTAAATAAATACATGTAGTGAGAATCCCAACTTCAGCCTAAATTGTGTCCTCTCTTGGGATTGAGATATGACTAGCCATGTCTGAGAAACTACAGAAACAAACGTTGGAGATTCCTAAGGGAAGAAAGAGCCTGATAGAATCAGCCAGAATCATAGTCTCTGTCACCTGGATTTCCTCTCAGACCCCAACTTCCAGTGACTCATCGGAGAATCCTTTGTAAACAAAAAGCTGCAAATTAAGCCCCAAAGAAATGTCCCACCACATTGCTGTAAAACTGTATGACTCAAAAGAGGAAGAGAGTCTTTCTTCTTTCCTGCCATATCACACCATGTGGCTTGGCACACAGACAGCTCTAGAATATCTACTCTAACTAAATGTACAAATGAACAAACAAAAATCCCTCACGTTAAAAACTTGTGAGCAACCCCTGCCAACCAACCAACTTTGAAAAATCTTAAATTCTGGACTTGTAGTTAAATATGACGGATTAAAAATCTGCATTTAACTCTGCTCCTTCTCAAAACACTGGAATGACAGAAGGGAGTTTTCTAAAAAAGAGGAAAGAAAGAAAGAAAGAAAGAAAGAAAGAAAGAAAGAAAGAGAGGAAGGAAAGAAGGAAGGAAAAGAAAGAAAGAAAGAAAGAGAGGAAGGAAAGAAGGAAAGAAGGAAAAGAAAGAAAGAAAGAAAGAAAAAGAAAGAGAGGAAAGAAAGAAGGAAGGAAGGAAAAGAAAGAAAGAAAGAAAGAAAGAAAGAAAGAAAGAAAGAAAGAAAGAAAGAAAAAAGGAGATGATAGCAACTGAATTTTGCTAAAAAGTAAAAGCTGAATAGTAAAAGAATGACTGGTAACTGATTTAGAAGGCCAGAGAACATTGAACCCTAGCTTCCACTGAGGAAAGAAAAAATAAGTTTAATTGCACCAAAGAAGCCACAAGGCTCAGATAATGATGGCACCAGGTACCTCTGGAAGTGGCATAAAGGTGAAACTAAAATACAAATTGGTTCAAAGTGTTTAAAACACAAATCTAGAGCTGCACTCAATGCAGCTGGGTGACTGTCCTTTTTCCAGCCTGGCAGAATCCTGGAGGTTCATTCTCTGCATGGGGTAAACAGCTAGAAGGATGCCAATACGGTTGAGAGCTGAGGTGCCCTACTGAATGTTGAAACCCCAGCAAGGCAGGCAGCAGACTTGCCATCCATAGGAGAATGGAATCTGACTTGACCAAAAGAAAACGCCACCAGATCCTGACGTTGTTCTGCCAGATCCTCCCAGTGATGACCATGGGGACAAGCCCTCCCCCCCCCCCATATCCACGAGGCGCATCATCAACTTTTTAATCTCCAAACTTAAACATGAGCAGAAAACCTAGGATCACCGGACAACCGAATCCAGCCCATTCAAAATACAAGGTGCATATTCATTTGTAAATACGTATGTTTTCTTGTCCCTGCAGGGGAGCGTAAGCTCCAAGAAAGCAGAACCCAGGACAATGTATATTGGAGTAGCATAGAGCTGCTTAATAATAGGTGCTTGCTATATTTGAATGAATGAATGAATGAATGAATGAATAGATGAATCAGTAAATAACAACTGAAGTCACAAACAATGTGGCAGGAGCTGATTGGTGAAAATAAATGGCAAAGTAATTCGCATGTACTTGGGGGACCCCTAGAGATATTTATCGGAGAGAGTACTTTTCAAGGTAGATGGGAGGTTCTGTGTGAGAAAGTGGGGGCAAGAGCATAAATGGAGCGATAGTGATATTCATGAGATTTCATTTACATATTATACATAGGCATTAGCTTTGAGTGTTAATGATATTTGGGTGACGTCAGTAGCATTATTGATTGAAAGCTTTTTGTGCATCAGGTTCTTGGCAAAGCTATTTTATATACATTGTCTTAAATCTTACAAGTTAGCTCGATAATCAGTGAAAAGGTTGGAATTCAAACCCCAATCATCTGACCCCCAAACCCTTGTTGCCCCCCTTCTCTCTGTCTGCCATAAAAGGTCCTTGTTACTTAATGTACACATCCTCGCATCAAGTAGTCTCTGAACACGTGCTTATTGTTTAACATTCTCTTTCATCCCATGGAAACAACATAATTTATTAAACTCCAGTGGACCTCCAATGTTACGTCGCGTGTCTTTTTTTTTTTTTTTTAATATTACAAATAGCACTACACAGAGCATCCTGACACATAGAAATGCACGATTTCTAATTATTTCCTTAGGATAAAGTCCTGGAAGTGCTCCTCCTTCAAAGACTAAGCATGTTTAAGGCTTTGATAGGCACCACCAAAATGCCCTAGGGAAAGTCTGCACACATGTGGATTCCTGGTAGCAGGATATGACATGCCCGTCTCGCCCATCTCCTCCCACTTTTGTCAACGTTAGGGAACATAACGCTGTTCGGTCCTTGACAGTCTGATACGTAAAAAATGGTGTCATCCTTTAATTTGTATTCCATTTGTGGGTCATGAGATTTAAAGCATTCAATACGTTTACTGATTTTTCCTTTTGTTTGTTTGTTGTACATAGCCTTTGTCCCTTTGTTTTCTTGGGTGGTTTATCTTTTCTTTGCTAATTGCTGTGAACTCTTCGCATAATAAAAATACCATTTGCTTATGGGTACAAAATGTTAATTCCTCCTGCCTGGTGCCTATCTCCAAAGTCTAAGGATTTCTGTGCTTTACGTATCTCTTTTCCTTAAAGTCCTTTCCTTTACGTATCTCTTTTCCTTTTCATTCTCATTTGGTTTGGATAGAAGTAGCAATGTCGCACTTGAAAAGAAATGTTTTGTCAATAAGAGAGCAGTATGGGCTCTCTGGCCTCTGGAGGGGGGGTGGGGCGTGGGTAGAGGAGAGACATTGGAGCATCAGTGGTTCATCTCTGTTGGAAAGGCAGAAAAGGTATCAGAATGTGCAGAACTGAAGGTAAAGTGGGAAATAAAGAGATAAAAGGATGTCAGACAGCCATGCATAACCTTGTGAAAAGCTTTACACTTGCCTGGCAAGAAAACTAAAACAATGACTTAAGATATAAGGTCCCACTGGAAAAGAAAAATAAAAGCGATTTCTTTAAAAGAATCTTTAGGGGCGCCTGGGCAGCTCATCTGACCTCGGCTCTGGTTAAATAAATAAATTAAAAAAAAAAAAAAAGAATCTTTTAAAGGACGCTTCGTCTCTACAGACCCCCTGTAAATGTTCGGTCGGTTTATAAACTTGTACATGTTATCCCATGGCAGAAACAAATGACAGAAGGTCTTATAGATGCCCCCATTTAATGTCAGTTTATTGTCGACTCCAGGGTCCAGGTGCAAAACCACAAAAATCATTTGGGTCAACCCATTTCAGCAACCCCGAAGGAGCTGTTTTGGCTTCGTTTTGTTATGTTTTTTAAACTTAGGATTTTGCAATGAAAACACGCACACGCACACATACGGAGCTTAGAACTGACCCATATACAGAATGAACTGTGTACCATTTACTAAGTAACCACAGATAACATAAAGGTGTAGCTATACCCTGCTTATTAACTATTAACTCTGCAGAATTCATAAAGAAAGGCCCAACCTAGACCTGTACCACGTTCCTTTCTTATGTCAACATCCAGTGTTTTTTCGCCCATGGGTCTGCTTTGGTATCCGTCCACAGTCGTCCATTCGCTCTCTTGAGGCCACTTTCTTTCATTTCAGGTGATAAGCTCACTGCAGAGAGTTCTGAGTTCCTGTGATTAAAATCCAGCCTTGGGGTGCCTGGGTGGCTCAGCGGGTCGAAAGTCCAACTCCCGATTTTGGCACAGGTCATGATCTCACAGTTCATGGGATTGAGCCCTGCATCAGGCTCTGTGCGAACAATGCAGGGCCTGCTTGGGATTCTCTGCCTCCCCTTCTCTGCCCCTCCCCTGCTCACTCACTCTCTCTCTCTCTCTCAAAAATAAACAAATAACCGTTTAAAAAACAAAACAGCTTGGGGCGCCTGGGTGGCTCAGTCGGTTAAGCATCCGACTTCGGCTCAGGTCATGATCTCACGGTCCGTGAGTTCAAGCCCCGCATCAGGCTCTGTGCTAACAGCTCAGAGCCTGGAGCCTGTTTCAGATTCTGTGTCTCCCTCTCTCTCTGACCCTTCCCCGTTCATGCTGTCTCTCCCTGTCTCAAAAATAAACGTTTAAAAAAAAAAATTTAGAAAAAAAATTAAAAAAGAAACAGCTTTTAAATGAATGAATGAATGAATGAATGAATAAATAAAATCCGCCTTAAAATCTAAATGTAGGTTATTGAACTCGGTATCCACTGATGTGCCTAATAATCTTTCTATTTGCTACCAAAACGCTGAAACTCTGGAGGTTTCTGTCGTTCCAAGGCAAATGCACTCTGCCTCCTAAAAAAGGCAGCCTTCTTGGTACTAAATAATGGGAGTCAATATCTGTGGAGTTTGGATGCACTGAAGGAAGACAGAATGCTCACAGTTAGGAGCATTTCGAGGAGAATGGATTGCTATATTGTGCAATAGTTTCTTAATTATGTGCTCACGGACCGTTTTGAGCTACGACTACAGGAAAGAAGGGTATGTGGGTGGCTCAGTCAGCTGAGCATCTGACTCTTGATTTCGGCTCAGGTCGTGATCTCAGGTTCCTGAGTCGGGCTCCACGCTTACAGTTTGGAGCCTGCTTGGGATTCTCTCTCTCTCTCCTCTCTCTGCCCCTCCCTTACTTGGGTGCTCTCTCTCTCTCTCTCTCTCTCTCTCCCCCCCCCCAAAAAAAATAAATAAATGAACATTTTTTTAAAAAGACTTCAGGAAAAAGTGGCAGAGACTTTTTATAAAATAAATTAATGGAAAAATTAGATTAATTTTTCTAGAATTCAGTTTATGGTTATGAGTAAATGTGGGGCGGGGGGACATATTTGCTCCATAAAGTAAGACCACATAGTGACCTGGATTCCAACTGCAATTAGATTTTAATCCAGAAATGCCAGGTTGTGGAAAATCCGAGGCAGGCAGATTTTAATCCACTTGTGACCTTTTTTTTTTTTTTTTTTTTATGACGCTCTGTGATTTATCACTGACATCGACACTGAGACCTATCCCTCTTGGCCCCTTCTCCTACATGCATTCCTCTGTTTCTTCCTTGCAAACAGAACCTCTGTTTTGCTCACCCTCTTGCAAAGTGGTCAGGTCCTTCAACAGAGGCTGGGATCTTCCTCACTCTCAAAAGGTGAAGTTGAGAGTCTCAATAAAGCAAGTGACACTAAGTGCTTCCAAACAGGTAAGTCGTAAGGGGATGTCCCTGAAGGGTATCTGAGAAAAGACTTCAGCAAGACCCTGCCGGGGTGGCTTGTGACACCTGAACTGGGGAGCCATTGCAACCATGGCCTGCTCAGCCCAAGGACCTGAGCAAAACTTGAAGGATACAGAAGGAGCAAAGGTACCCGGGTCCGTGATGACAGCGTGAAGACATTCAGAATTTCAGTTACACGAAACGAGAAATGGTCCTTGTAATTTAAGATAGTTTTCATAGAGCTTTCTATTACTTTCAGCTGCAAGTAGTGTTCTGCTATGGTTCACGTGTAATTTAGACACTGTCGGTATATAGACCCTTCGTCTATTTCATCTGTTCATTTGTGGCAGAAAAAAAAGTATTCAGATGTATCCTGCAACACAGTGAAACATTTCAGCGGTTTAAGGAACAACAGTAGAAGACGCAGTTCTGTGCCTATTTCTTTCAGACATTCAGTGAGTTTCAGAAGAGTGCGATTTATTCTCTTTTGCATCTCAAGTCTAAAACTGAACTTTTAATATCATGTTCAGCTCAGAAGTTGTTAGCATATTGTGAGCTAGCATTGCTAATTGAGCTCATTCAGCTTATTAAAAACTATTCGCAATGCATTAGCAACATCTGACACAGTCATCATAAATTTAAGAGCCCTCACATCGATGAGATTTCCTTATTGGCCCCAGGGATCCTCATTTGGAATTTATACTATCTCCTCTCTACAAACAACCAGTGAACTTTCATATGAGGTATTAGGAGGATCCATTTGACCGGACTGATTTTTACAGGTTAAAAGTAGTTGAAAACCTTCCATTTCATGAGATGCAACCTACAAAATCTAAAACGCATCCACTCTCCATATCATTACAAATCACTCTGAAAGTCCTGAAGTATAAAGACCATGCCTCAATAAAACTCATTATTTCTATGTCATTAATCAACAGTTTTCAAAAGATGCTATTGACAAATGACTAGGTAAGCTCATTTCATTACGTTTTTACCAAAGCCAATATTCCTGCAGTTTTTTTTCCTGGCGTTACGTTGGGTCTGTCGATATGAAAGCTACATTTTTTTTTTTTTGCTTATATTTGTTATGCTTTAAAAGCAATATGAATTTCAACAAACCTTAAAACGCTTCCTGTTGTACATGCCACATGTTTTACAATGTAATATTTGGCTCATATTTGCCTGATTGACCATGTCATAAGGTGAGTAAAATACAATAACCACACCCTTCATTCCCTCAGATAGCTGAATTATATAGATGTCCCATTATCTCAGCCTTTGAATAAGTTCATTGAGGGTGTCGCTTGTTCATTCTGGAATTCTTCCCTGAACTGTATATTCAGACAAAGGCTTTCATTAATCTTTTCAGTAGAGACTGGACAAAGTTTAAGAATTCTTCCCCAAATGGCAAGTGTCTCCCTCACCCGTGAACGTAGCAACTTCTATGTTTTTTTGGGAGCATTTAAATCATCAGACTTCAATTTGGAGCTGCACTCCAGGAGATGGTAAGCTCTGTGAGGTTCGTTACCGAGACTATTTTGTTCCCCATTGTGCACACAGAACCTCATACGGGGCCTGACCCAGGGAGATATTCAATATGTATTCAAAATCCAAACAGAGGGCGCCTGGGTGGCTCAGTCGGTTAAGCGTCCGACTTCGGCTCAGGTCACGATCTCACGGTCCGTGAGTTCGAGCTCCGTGTCGGGCTCTGGGCTGATGGCTCAGAGCCTGGAGCCTGCTTCCGATTCTGTGTCTCCCTCTCTCTCTGACCCTCCCCCGTTCATGCTCTGTCTCTCTCTGTCTCAAAAATAAATAAATGTTAAAAAAAAAAAATCCAAACAGAAATGAAGCTTCTCTATGGTTTTGCTGATCAAGGCTACTCATCTTTCTTCATACTGAATTGAACCGCGTGAAAGCGTGGTTTCTGTAGATCAAGAGACAAACGTTGGCAACTCGATAAAGTTCAACTTCATAAGAAATGGAGGCCCAGGAAGCTGAAGGTTATACACTGGCAAAGCTAAAATTAGGGCATGCGCTCTTTCCGCGTAGCCTATTTATCAAGAAAGAAGAGTCCGCGCTGTTGCTATGATAACGGCACGGTTGATGTGCTATTTGTACAATATATGCCGGTGAAAAATATGTCACTGTGAGAAGTCAGTAGTCCACACCCCTGCGACCTGGCTGCTTGATTTCCAGGGAGGTGCCGGCCTCGCTCCCTTTGCTCAGGTTGGCTGGATGCCAGGCACACTACCCCTGACTGGAGTGAGGAGACAACACTGGCAGAGCCAGCATCTGGGTGTGAAACGCCATCTGCAGGGACGCTACTGACATGCCTAGCATTTTAGAGACCCTAGAGGTCACCTTAGAGAAGAGGAAATTGAACCTGAACAGATGAAGCTGTTGGCTCAAGGGCGTGCATTTGGCTCAAGGGCGGCCCGTAGCTTGCTCACCCAAGGGTAGCAACTCCAGCCCGGGGCACACTTTGCCGAGGAGCTCACATTCGTCACAAATCTTTCAGGGTGTGGGTTTTACACCCTACAGACCTAAAGGGATGGCAGACTTGTTGACTCTTCTGGTGAGCACGATCTGCCTGCTTCAGAATTAACCTGCCTGTGGCTACTTTTCCTCTGGCTGGGGTGCCCTCTCCAACAGACTCTACCCTGACCTCAGCCAACCACATTTAAGGAGGAGAAACTACCCTGCGGAAGTATTGCCTCGGTAATCAAAGGGCCTCGTTCTGGTATCTTGAGAAGTTCTTGTGTTTGTTCGTCCTGCACCTCGAGCTTCTTTTTCACCAGGGGAGAGATTATTGACATTAGCTGGGATTCTCCAAGGTATGACCAAGAACACTGGAAGTCCCGTTGTTGAATCTTATTTATTTGTATTGTGTTTATAATCCGATAGCCCAAAGTCGGTTCTGGTTCAGACAAACTTCCAAACAATGACAGGTAGTCAACAACAGAGTGGCCATGGCCTTTCGAAAAGGGAGGTTTTCGAGGGGAGGGTGGGTGAGGAGGGTCTCCTATGGGTCTCCTGGTTCCTGTTTATCAGGTTTGGGTCTCCCAGCTCATTCTGTTGTCTGAGATGTGTGTCCCACCTGCCTGGCTTCTGCCCACCTTCTTTTCCTCATTCATGTCCTTTGTCTTTGCCCCAATTCTGACTTAGCATCTTCCTGTAACCCCTCATACCTACCGAATCCTTCAAGCTTTGCTTTGGATTTCCTGTCCCTATGACCACAGCAACCTAAACCCAGGTTTGCCACTCACAGGAGTGCCTTTCTATAGACTCCATCTTGATTCCGCCTCCTTGGTTATAAGTTCAGCCCCACATGAGCACATGGTAAAAACATGAGGGTTTTGGGGGATTACTAACAATGCTTTATGTTTACATTACACTCTCTAGCTGATAAAGCACATATCACATCTCTACAAAAGCATTCAGGATTTCCTAGAATCCTAGAGTCAGAAGGATGTTGCACGGTCTGGTCGCTAATGTTGGCTGGAGTGCAGACCACAGGTGGGTTTGATATCACGTGGAAAAATTTCGATTTATTGACTTCATTTGGAAAAACTGAGTCAGTAGCTCTGTATGTTAAAAGAATGTGTTTTCCTAATACTCCACTCAGTTTTCATGAATGTCCAGGTTTAGAGACCACAGTTACACTCTATCTGCGTCTCAGAAGGATGGTGAGCTAGCTTCCAATTAAGCGTCACCTATGTGAGAAAACCTCCTTTTTTTTCAATATATGAAATGTATTGTCAAATTGGTTTCCATACAACACCCAGTGCTCATCCCAAAAAGTGCCCTCCTCAATAACCATCACCTACCCTCCCCTCGAAAACCTCCCTTTTCGAAAGGCCATGGCCACTCTGTTGTTGACTACCTGTCATTGTTCGGAAGTTTGTCTGAACCAGAACCATCTTTGGGCTATCGGATTATAAACACAATACAAATAAATAAGATTCAACAACTGGACTTCCAGTGTTCTTGGTCATACCTTGGAGAATCCCAACTAATGTCAATAATCTCTCCCCTGGTGAAAAATTGTATTTTTATCACTTTGGGAAATTTCAATATTATAACTGATCAAAGGACAACGAGTCCCTTTTCATAGCAGAAGGCACTGAGACAGACCAACCCTTTTCAGTCATTGTAGGTTTTATTTATATAACCAAGAGGGGAGAGAACTGGAAAATAAACAGACAAATGAACTGACCAATGTACAACAAAGTTCTTCTATTAAAGCTTCTGTGGAATGGTTGCCCATGAAATATATATGATGAAGAACAGGTATTGAAACAGAATGTGACAATTTGCCATGGCAAGGCTAATCGTTCCCCAGGTGCCCATGAACCTTTCTCTCTGTAGGCCCCATTAACCCTATGCGTCACCCCAGGACATTCCTGTCCCTGCGGTACAGGAAGCCCTATTGTCACTTCCTGGGATCCTCAACCTCGGGCGCACCTGTAAATGACCTCTACATGGTAGTTGTCCTGGCTCCGTCCCTGAGAGCTGGAATGAGCCCTAAGAAGGGGGAGGCACTACCTTAGCAGAGCAAACCGATGATTTTTTAGGGAACACCTAATGTCGCAAAACATCGCTAAAATCCAGCATTTCCAAAACGTGTCCAATAACGAGAATGACTTCGAGTGGCTTGTTAAAAACGTAAATTCACCCGCTCTGTCCTCAAACTACTAAAGCAGAGTTTTCTGGGGACAGGCCATCTGGTCTACAGACCAGAAGAACCAGCATCGCCTGGGAGTTTGTCGCAACACGGACTTCCGGCCCATCTCAGAACTGCTGTGCCAGAGTCTCCACCTTAATCCCAGGTGATTCCCATGCATATGGATGTCTCGGAAGTACTTCTGGAGACCAACTCTGTAACACCGAGTTTCATGCCTCAGGCTGCATGTTAGAACCACTTGTTTATTCACTTGGCAGTTTGCTTGTTTGCGACAAAACGCCCAGGTCAGGGGTAGCCATTGGACAGTTTTGTTGCTGTTGTTGTTGTTGTTTAATGTTTATTTTTGAGAGACACAGACAGACAGAGGGTGAACTGGGGAGGGGCAGAGAGAGAGGGAGACACGGAATCCGAAGGAGGTTCCAGGCTCCGAGCTGTCAGCACAGAGCCCGACGCGGGGCTCGACCCTACAAACCGTGAGATCATGACCTGAGCCAAAGTCGGACGCTTAACCGACTGAGTCACCCAGGCGCCCCTGTCGTTGTTGTTTTGTTTTTTTTTTTTAAGTCACACTGATGTGCTGTCACAGTTGGGCAACCACTCATTTGGGATAGCTGAATCAGGAAAAACACAGCTCAAGCTGGTCACACGACAGACAGTCCAGAGTTTGAACAGCTCCCTTACTGCAGCTGCTACCTACACCTTCATACTCAATGAAGTCATCTCTTACGCACTGTATACTTATTCTGTATAAGGCAGACATAGGTACCGTAGGGTATGCAGATGCATAACATTCAAAACTTGGAATCACCAAGGAGCGATGCACATGGAACTACTACATCAGAGAGAAAGTGATAGGTGCCCATAAGGTTCTGTGCAAGTTCAAATTTATACACATATACAATGTACACACACACACACACACACGCGAAGACATACACTTTTTTTCTATGGGGAACAATAAAATTTCATGGAGAATCTTGTTTACCATAAGTTAAAGGCTGTATAGGATCTGGACAGGTGGAGTGGGGAAATGTTTTCTTGGCACATCGGCCAAATATAAAAACAACAATTAGCTGGGAACAGCCAAGTAGTCTTCAGCTTCGAACTCATATGAGATTTTCTTTACATAAATATAGATACAGACACACATATAGACACATGCACATAAATACACATATACATCTATAATCACTTGCCTATTAAAGAAGTTTAAAATGGAGAAGGAAAATATAGACAAGACTGTTCTCTTGTCTCTCCAGGACAATCAGAAATGGTGTGCTTTTAAGCTTTACTTTCTGAGCCTGTATTCCTCTTCTCCCAGTGAAACTTGAATAAGGTCCAATTGTCAACCCGCTACCCCACTACCCCAGCAGAATGGCCAGCAGGGACCCGGCACTTACAAGCTATGTTAGACAAACCTGTTCCTTCCTAGTGATTTCTGGTCAGGAGACCAGAATCTACATAAAACTAAATGTATTCACTTAAGCTACCAAGCTTGGGCTGGAAGCAAAAGATTTGCCCTGTCACGTGCACCTTGACAGAAGGTGTGATCTAAGACGGGTGCCCTCAAGGGAAAGAAAAGAGGTTCAGAGAGCCAAGAAATCTCTCGATATCTTGGTGCCTATTACAGCCGCCAACATGGGTGAACGCAGAGAGGAACAAGCTTTGTTACGGACACGGGAACGTCAGGATAGCTTGGAGTCCTTCAAAAGCCGTTTCTAAAGGGGTCTGGGGTTTCCTGTGCCGGTTGGAACAGCCAAGAGCAAGGAGTTCAAAAGCAAAAACTTTTTCAGTAAGTTTGTAGTAGGTCACTCCATGTACCGGACCTTGAATAATTCTGGCTGCTGGCTGCTGGCTGAGCCCACACCACTCTGTATTTGACCTGAATCAGGTTGCCTTTTTGTTCTGTCAGTGAAACTATGGCCGGGATCCATCCACGAGCACCAATGGGGGCCCTGAGTGCTCCACAAGGCCATCTACACTGGCCAACAAGGAAAGGATCACAACGGTTTAAACGACCAGGTTGGCAACCGAAGCTCTAATAACGGTAGACATTCGCTTTAAATATTCCAGTTTAGAGTATAAACACAGCCCAGAGTTCTTCCTCCCTGAGCCTCTCTTCTCTGTCTCCTTGTACAGTGGGTGTTACATACCAGCCTCCATTAAACGGGTGATAATGTCGGGGTGGTGCCGGAGAACCCGATTGCTTGTCTTCCTGAAAAGGGTGATACACACACGTCTTTCCATCAAGAGTTAGTACTGCTTCTAGTTAGTTCCTTCCTTTATCTCAATACTCCCTTTACCGTAATTCAACTCGTTAGGTTTCAATCCACCCAAGCCATTCAACATTTATGGAGTACTTCCAATACTTGGGGCACTTTTACTCTCTAGGGAAAGCTCGAGGGAAATCTAGTTAAAGTAGCTACAAAGTCTTGGGGCACCTGGGTGGCTCAGTTGGTTAAGCATCCAAATTTGGCTCAGGTCATGATCTCACGGTTTGGGAGTTCTAGCCCTACATTGGGCTGGCTCGTCAGCATGGAGCCCACTTTGCGTCCTCTGTCTCCCTCTTTCTGTCCTTCCCCCACCAACGTGCGCTCTCTCAAAAATAAATAAAACGGTAACAAAATGTATGAAAACACAAAGTCTTGGTAACAGAGCATTCTTTACAAGTAGAGATTGAGATAGAATCAAAATGGAGAAACAGACTGTCGACCCTGCCAACATCCTAAGTCATAATTTGGCTCTATTTTATTGGGCTTATTAAAGCTGAACATCAGACATAATGACATTCATACAAAATCTATCCAAGAGCCAGTAAACATGAGTTGGGGATTATTTGCCAGTTTGGGCACTTCACACCTTGTTGCCCTTATGTTAGTAACTAGAAACTTGACCACAATTCAAAGTTTAAAAGCTTTTGGACTTTTGGGTAAAAAATACCTTTGTATGATCCAAAAAACATGTATTTCATATTTACTATTAAACCATCTTCGTCCTTTCTCTGCATTACATCATGAACCTTCGTCGTTGGTGTCACAGATACAATTATTTCACAAGTAACGGACATACTTGCTTTAGAAGCACCCAGATAACAAGCTGGGAGCACCGCACCACCCATATATTTAAGTGGGAATGGGAAGGAATGAACACATTCGCTAAAGACGGGGCTTGCGTGGAGCTTAGGATTTGTAAATGACCCATAGGAAAGACGCGCTCGTAAAGTTAAGGGTTCTTTTACATTAACATGTATTCTCTACACATAAAACTCGCTGCCGCTTCAAAGCATTGTTTGCTTTCAGTGTTTAAAGGAAAACACCGTACTTGCCAATAAGTGGGGGCTACAAGGGCACAGAATTTGCCTTTCAGTAAAACATTCTTACCTTGTGTGTTTTCTAAACATGTAGGAGTCTTGGTTATTTGTTTTGGAGGGTGTCTTGAATGCGGCTGGAGCAAAGCCAAAGAACTACAAAGCGCAGGCAAAGGAGGGGGAACCCAAGGGAGGCAAATCAACTTAAAACCCAAGGGAGGCAAATCAACTCTCTCCCTGCTTCAGGGACATTCTTTGATTATCTCGTGGCTTCTCCTCTCCAGCTTCTCAGCCATACCTGCAGCTGCCTTTTCCTTGTTGGTTAATTATCCACCAACGTGTCCTAACAGAAGAGGGCGGGATCCCAAGTGGACTTCTCTGGTTATATTAGCTGGACTCCAGCAACCCAGTCATTCTCCTGATGTCCAGATGTCTCAAGGTCACAGCAGGAAACTGAAAATATCGCAGCTTCTCAGTGAGGCTGCCTCTCCGGGAACCGCCCCCCCCCCATGTCGAATTCCAGCATCTCTTCAATCTCCTGTATTCCCGATCCCCGTTTCCTGCCTCATCCTTCCCCCTTAGCACATATCATTGTCTGATCTGCCAATGATATACTTACTAACCTTGTTTATTGCTGGGTCTCTCCCACTAGGATAGATGCTCTATAAGGGCAGGGTTTTTTGTTTTTTTGTTTTTGTCTGTTTTATTCACTTTTGTGTCCCCAGCACTTAGAACGGTCCATCAGGAAATATTTGTTGCATGAATAAATAGACACTTGACTTGGTCATTTGGGACAGGATTGATTCTCTGAGAGAATGTTTTTGGGTAAAAGGATGAGCTACTTCTTTGGGCAGACTCAGGAGTAGGACAACCCCGTAAAATCCCCCCTCTCAAGCGGCACATCTTAAATTGAATTAAGCCCGGTCTTTTAGGAAAACTGATGTCTAAACCTTAAGGAGCAAGTCACAGAGCAAAAGAGGCCTGGGCCTTATTCTGATGGAAACAAACAGCAAAGCAGTCTGGCCAGAAGGACAGAAGGCATTGTTGGTTTGTGTTTTAAGAGACCTTAACTATTTTAGAAGCTGGACAAGAAATGAGGAAATAGTACTTGCTGATCTGGGAAACGGAAATAAACCACGACAAAGCTTCCCTATGTTATTTATCTACTTAAAATGGATTTACATTTAGTTTTCTTTTTAATTTTTATTTATTTAGTTTTGAGAGAGAGAGAGAAGGAGGAGAAGGTGGGGCAGAGAGAGAGATGGAAAGAGAGAGAATCTCAAGCAGGGGTTCAATCTCACGACCTCGAGTTCACGACCTCGGCCGATACCAAGAGTCAGAAGCTTAACCAACGGAGCCACCCAGGCACCCCTGTCTTTATCAGTAGCGACAACAAAAGCTATTAGGCAAAAGAAATTCACGTTGACTGCAGAAAACCTAGCAAATAGAGAAAAGTGTGAAGCAAGAAGCAAAACACACACATAGCATCATATGAAAGAAAAGTAATCTGTCAAATACTCATGTATTGACATCTGGTCGAATGTGTGTATGATGTAATAAGTGTTACATCACATACATTCTTTTTTGTTTCTCGTTTGCCATCTTAGAGTGTATGGTGCAAATGTAGTTGATATTATTTTTCGGTGATGAAACTGGGCAAGAATAAAAAGTGTTAGTGCCAGAAGAAGAGTACATTGGCTCAGACCTTCTATAAGCCTGAAATCTGCTTATGGCGTTTGACTTCATAATTTAATTTCTAGAAATTAATTTCAAGAAAATCGTCAGACAGGTGTTTAGATACATACACATAAAGATGTTTGTTGGAGTTTTATTTTTTTAATTTTTTAATTTTTTCATGTTCATTTATTTTTGAGAGAGAGAGACACACACACACGGTGCAAGTAGGGGAGGGGCAGAGAGAGGGAGACACAGAATCCGAAGCCGGCTCCAGACTCTGAGCTGTCAGCACAGAGGCCGACGCCGAGCTCGAGCCCATGGACCACGAGATCATCACCTGAGTCAAGTCGGACCTTTATTTATAACAATGAATTGGGCATAAACCAAATTGGTCAACAAATTGTGGTGTTTCCAAACAATGGAATACTATGCAGCCATTAAAAACGATGCTACAGGGGCGCCTGGGTGGCTCAGTCGGTTAAGCGGCCGACTTCGGCTCAGGTCATGATCTCGTGGTCTGTGAGTTCGAGCCCCACGTCGGGCTCTGTGCTGACAGCTCAGAGCCTGGAGCCTGTTTCGGATTCTGTGTCTCCCTCTCTCTGACCCTCCCCCATTCATGCTCTATCTCTGTCTGTCTCAAAAATAAATAAACGTTAAAAAAAATTTAAAAAAAAAAGATGCTACAGTATAAGATCCCCAGTTATCCTGTAACTGTTCTTTTCCACCTCCGTATTCCTGATCCCCACAACCTACTGTACTCTTTTTTTTTCCTCAAAGCACTAATCCCTCAGACATAGTCTGTAATTTATTTATTCATTACGTGCATTGTTTTCTTGTCTGTGTCCACCTACTAGAATGTCAGCTTAGAGAGAACAGTGATAAATGTCATTTTCTTTGATATCTTAAATGCCCAGAGAAGTTCTTAACAGATAGGGATTCAATAAATATTTCCTGTAGGATAATCCCCCAGGATTGGAATTTCTGGATAAAGAGGTATAAACACGTTTTAAAACTTGCAGGATATCTTATAAAACTGGTAATGCACACTCTAAAAGAGACTTTTGGGGCAGCTGGGCGGTTCAGTCAGTTAAGCGTCAGAGTATTGATTTTGGCTCAGGTCATGATCTCACGGTTCACGGGATCAAGCCCCATGTCTGGCTCCTTACTGACAGCACAGAGCCTGCTTAGGATTCTCTCTCTCCCTCTCCCCCTGTCCCTCCCCCACTCACACATGCACGCACACTCTCTCTCTCAAAATAACTAAACTTTTTGGAACAAGTGACTTTTGAAGCACTATGAAACATGCTCCTAGATGGTAGAATGGTGTCATCAATACTGCTTAGTTCCAGTAAAGTGTAACGTGTTTGTTCCATTGAACATACGAAGAAAGTGTTTTTGCACAATCTCCTCTTCGACTACAACTCAAGACCGGGCCTTCACACGATCTCCTCTTCAATGATAACTCAAGAGCAAAAAAGAAAGCCTCTAGGATTGTCCTTTACGCCAAACAGTTCTACAACAAATCCTAAATCATAACAGTTATGTGGAGACCGACTTTTCTGTTTTCATGCTGCGTCTACCGTGTTTTAAGCCTGACATAGAAACACTGTGCCAAACAAGCCCCAAAAACCCTACTACTGGCGAGATTGGTTTACAGAGGATGACATTCATTATTCCGTCACGGTATGTCACTCGATCCCTTATCATTAGTGACAGAGTGTGCTGTTCTTACACAGAACTGAGACAGTTCCCCACCTAGTGGAAGAGGGTCTCCCATGCGGCATGCATGGCAGGTCAAGCGTAAGTATCATTATGAGACGATCTGCAGGCCGGAACTTGGAGACTAGGCCAAAAGGCCAGGGCTCAGTGATTACAGCTCTTGTGCAGCCAAGACTCAAGAAAGCAAATGGTTCAAGGGTTATGGAGGGAGAAGCAGGCCAATAATTTGAAGAGTTCCAACCGAAGGAGCAGGCAGGACCCAGATCCCAATTTTGCTTAAGGGCAGGCCTGAGCTGGGGCTGAGGCCAAAGTCCTGTTATGAGTTAGGCTTCCTATATCCCTCACGCTTGGGGCTCCCTGAACTTGAACATTTACATGCCCCGTTGTTCAGATATGAGGTTTGGAGGTGGCAATAGTTTACCCTAAATACTAGGATTTTCTAGAGTGTTCTGAAAGTTATTTTCTGGACTTTCTCAGTGAGAGCCCATGACAAGAGAAACAATAATATAGTTAACATTTATCGGGCTTTTTGTATTATGATATAAAGTATCCTGTACCATGGGGTGCCTGGGCGGCTCACTCGGTTAAGCGGCCGACTTTGGCTCAGATCATGATCTCGTGGTCCGTGAGTTCGAGCCCCACTTCGGGCTCTGTGCTGACAGCTCAGAGCCTGGAGCCTGCTTCAGGAGGAAACATAAAACACAGACAGCCTAATTAACTTACCCGAAGTAACACAGCTAACAGAAGGTGGATCGGGGACTTTGAAGGCAGCTCTAACTTAGCCTTTGTGCTATTCTGTGAATCCAAGCTGATGCAGAGAACCCAGAGCTGATGATCATGTTCCCCTCCTCACTCAAAAAGAATAGGAACAATGGTCCACAATCTGCCATAATAGGAGGAAGCAATTTGCGTCTCACATATTTGCCTGTAAATCTCTCTTTCCAGTTTTTTTTTAAACAGTCCTGAAATTTCAACGGAATTAAGAAACGTTTCAAGTAAGTGAGCCCCCGTATTTGGGACTCTGTTATAGATGAAATGGTTTCCCATGGCCAATTACGAAGTCAGTTGTCTTTTATGTCCCAAGAGAAAAGATTCTTTTCCGAATGTAACTGGGCTTCTCACATTCTGCTTAGCCAAAATGTAATGTTATTCTGTTAGTTGCTAGCGACCTGCAAGCATTCTAAAAAAAGAACCCAAATGTGTGCAAATGTGCTGATAGGGTTTGAGATCGAGGAAGGCTCTCAGAATCATTCACTGCGTTGCCTGAGACCCGGGGATTTTGTTTTCCTCCCAACAGAGCCCAGTCAAAGAAACATGACTACACAGATAAAGCCCACTCCTGTGCCCCACGCTGGCTCCTGAAGTCAATGGAACTGGCGCTCTCGCTCTCTGGCACTGGTGGGAAAGAGAAAACTCAACCTAGATTATCACGAAATTATTCCTGATGCCTGCTCACATGAGCTCCCGGGCCAACTGATGCGGCTAACAAAGAGCATTTGTTAAACTGGGACCCGTGCCATCAGTCTGGTTTTAGAATAATTTTTTAACAGCAGATTGGGCGTGTTGGCGGTGGTAGGGGGAGTGACTTGGAGGGAAAGCTAGAAGGGGCAGAGAACGAAGAAGTACTATGCTGCTTCCTGCTATCCATCATACTCGGAATTGTTTTCCTATTCTCTGCACAATTCGGGACTGACTTGTATCATAATAAACTTACTTACCTTGGGTTTTCCACAGTGCATACTGCTATAACACTGAGGTCCTCTGACCATAGACTATTTCAAGGCTACGTATATGAAGATGGTTTTGTTCTTGCTGGAAAAATATCCCAACCCAAGCCCAGGTGATTATTCTTTTTCACTGTCTGGTATCTTCTTACTTACTCTGATAGCAACAGATCTTCCCCCGTATTGCTTAAAAGGAAAACAAAAAAAATGTGGGGCTGGTCTCATTGAGCTGGATCTACTTTCTCAACCCTCCTAGCCAGTCGTTTGAGGACACCTCTGCTAGAAGAATATTCAAACACTTGCACAGAGCCCGCAGTTTTGTCATTGTCCCCTCTTGTCCGCCTCCTTACCCAAGCAAGCTCCTAGAAAGAAATCTACTCTTGCTGCCTCAGCTTTTCCTTGCCCCCATATAGCTCTTCTGTTCACGGCCAATCGAGCTCACACTCCACTTAAGCCAACAGTCTGGCAGAGGTCCCCAGAGACTAGTGTGACCATATGCCCTTGTTTGCCCAAGGACACGTGTTGTTCTGCTGTAATTATTAACAGCACCTCTGTGCACTCTCAGGTGTGTCCTAGTTTGAAGGTAAGCTATTTGGTTTCTCTATCAGTGATCTCCTAGTTGCCAAATCCAAAAGATTCCTCTCTGTTCTTCTATGACTTGGCCACTCTGCAATTTTTAGCTGTGTAAGTCACTGCCACAATAACGAAACTCTTCTCCTTTGGCGAGACTATTCTCTCCTGCATCACTATTCCATCAAAGTTTCCTTTGTGAGCTTCTCCTCTTTTCCATACTGCGTAAATGTCAGTGCACCCTAAAGTTTCGTAATAGAGCCTTTTGTCACTTTATGTGATCACCTTAGGTATTCATCCGTTCCCATGTTCTTAGGCACAACCTGATGACCCTGTAACTTTCTTTGTCTCTCCCACTAGCCAAGACTATTCCCCGAGACTTTTCCTTGTCCCGTGTCTTTTCCTCCTGAGTGTCTCACAGGCATCACCATTGATGTTCTTCTTCTTTCTCCCGAGTCTGCTCTCCCCCCTCTTCACAAATCATGGTGAACAGTACTCATTCTGAATCCACATCTTAGTCATGATCTCACTGGGCAGTCCAGTGCGGCTTGATCAGCCATATGCTGGTCAAATTTCATATCTATGGGGATAAATGATTGTCTTTTTAAGCCACTGAGTTTAGGGTGATGTTTTTGTAGCAAAAGCTAACCAATGTAAAAGTTGGTTCTGGGAAAGAAGTGCTCTCATAAGAACTCATTATATGTACTATTGGCTTTAGGACTAGGTGGCAGGCAGAATTGAAGAAATTCTTAGAAGAAGCTGAAATAATGGTGATCTATTGTACGCGGTGGTAAATCACTTGCTAAAATTATTACCTATGATAACTTGGAAGATAAACAGGTACTTAATGAACTTAAGAACTTGGGCAAGATAGTTTTGTAGAATGTTTAAAGAATGAAATGAGTACTTTTAGCTGCCAGTGAATAAAGATCTACCAGAAACAACTGCCAGACTGTATGAAAAGAAACCAAAACTTATCAAAATTTGTAGAGACTTCTGGACCCCTAACCTCCTACAAGAGAGGTAACAGTCTTGGAAAGCAACTTAGCCAATAAAATGGGCACATTTCTAAACTCCTCTTTGGAAATGGCCCCCAAAAATCCTAAAATGGGAAAACAAAATCCACGAAGAGAAAAGGACCCTGGTCTATTTAAGGCACATTCCCTACCTAGGGGAGGACCTGACATTTGCCAGATGAGATTTCAAAACTATTGTAGGCCAGTGCTATGTGTCTTCTTTTCTTTCCTTTTTCTAATGGGAGGGTTTGCTGGGTCCCCATGTTCCTGTTTTCACCATTGTATGTTGGGCATGTATGGGGCAGATAACTTGTTTATTAGTTAATAAGAATTAAGAAACTAAGAAGAGCCACATCTGAGCTTGATATAGATCACAAATCTTGGACTTTGAGCCTGATGCCATGACTTGATGAGATTTGAGGGGTACTGGGATGTTAGTGAGTGAATTTACACGGGAAAGGGATATGAATAATTCTGGCCAGATGAAAGAATATTACAAATTGAGTTACTGGCCCTAATTCTTCACCCCTCCCACATCCATACCATTGTCATAGCCTAACTGGGGGAGGGGCGCACTTCCCTGCCATTGACTTTGGACCTATGTGTCTTTGGCTGATGGAAATGGGTAGAGCAGATAACGTGCCCTCCCTAAGCCTACCCGTAAGAGGCTTTGAGTTTCTTCTTGCTGTCTCTCACCTCTGCCACATGCCACCTGTCTGGCTAGCTTGAAGAGAATGAGACACACACAAAGCAGCACATCCAGACCACAGACATTCCATGAAAAGGAGAGCTTTTCCAGCTGCCCAGCCGAGTTTAGCCAAGCCACAGCCAACCTTTGGATCCAAGAGAAGAAATTGTTGTTTTCAGGCATTGAATTTTGGGGTGATTTGTTATACAGCATAGCCATGGCTACAGCCATGGCTAATTCACTCACACTGTCATCATTTGTCACTCGCCCCAACCCAATTCCCCTACTTCCTTACTTTAAAAACCAACTGCAATTGATCCCACAGCCCCTCCCCCCCCCCCATATTCACTATTCTTGTCTTGGTCCACATCTATATCATCTCTCACCTGGCTCTTACAAAATTCTCCTTCCTTCACTTTTTAAACAAACCCTCCCCATTTCCATCAGGGCAGTTTTTCTGCAATGCATAACTCAGATCAGCCCATAGCTTAAAACCCTTTGGATTCTTCCCGTTACATAGCAGGGCACACGCTCCTGAGGGCTTACGTGTCTAATTTATTCCACAGATTCTTTCTGTTTGCTGCAGGCCATATTTGAAACATATATTAAGGCACCTGGGTTGCTTAGTCGGTTAAGCGCCCGACTCTTGATTTCAGCTCAGGTGGTGATCTCAAGGTCGTGAGATTGAGCCCCTTGTCAGGCTCCCCACTGAGTGTGGAGTCTGTTTTTTCTCTCTCCTCCTCTCTCTCCTCCTCTCCATCTCATTCTCTCTCTCTCAAAATAAATAAGTTAACATTTGAAAAAAATATATTTTAATATAAAGATTAGCACTGTTCTCTAGTTTGCTACTATTGCCTCTACTCTCTATTATATTACACTTGGCCACTTCACCTATTTACAGAACAACCCTTGTCCCTACAGGCAGTTATGGAAGTGTATTAGTGTCCCAGAGCAACCATAACAAAGTACCCACAAAGTAGGCGATTTAAAGTAATGGGGGGGCGCCTGGGTGGCTCAGTCGGTTAAGAGACTGACTCTTGGTTTCAGCTCTGGTCATGATCTCATGGTTTGATGGGTGTGAGCTCCATATGGGGCTCTGCATGGGCAGTGTGGAGCCCACTGGGGATTCTCTCTCTCTCCCTTCTCTCAGCCCCTCCCCCACTTGCACTGTCTCTGTCTCAAAATAAATAAACTGAAAGAAAGAAAGAAAGAAAGAAAGAAAGAAAGAAAGAAAAGGAAGAAATAAAGAAAAGGAAGAAAGAAAAGAAAGAAAGAAAGAAAGAAAGAAAGAAAGAAAGAAAGAAAGAAAGTTATGGAAATGTATTTCCTCACAGTTCTGGAAGCTAGAAGTCCAAAATCAAGGTGTCAGCAAGGCCATCTCCCTGTGAGACTCTCAGTAGTATCCTTCTCTACTTCCTTGTAGCTTCTGATGGTAAATGTCAGCGATCGGCAGTTCTCGGCTTACAGCTGCATCACTCCAGCCTTTGCCTCTGTCTTTACATGGCATTTGCTTTTTCTCTAAGGACACTGGTCGTATTAAATTAAGGCGTACCCTAATGACCTCATCTCGACTTGATTATATCTACAAAGACTGGGTTTCTCAATAGGATCACGTTCACAGTACTAGAGGTTAGAACTGCAACACATCTTTTTGGGAAACACAATTTAACTCATAGTGGTAAGTCACTGGTTTGTAGAATGAAGGACAAGGTCCTTAGCATGTCATGTACAGACCTTTATTCATCTGGTCTCCCGCTACATCTTCATTTGAAACTGTAAAGTAGAACCATTCTTCTTGTTGATCCTGAATGGACAAAGCCATTCTGTACCTCAGTGCCTTTGCTTGCGCTGCTCTTTTTGCTTTGAAAGCCTTTTCTTCCTTCCCCAGTCTACCTGTGAATTTTTATCCCTCCTTTAAGATTTATTCAAATCTTAATATATCAGGCAAACAATTAGATTTCTCCTGTTCTTTTGGAGAAGTTAGTTGCTAATTCTGCTTTCAATCTTAACTCCAGAAGAGAGCTCGATGTGCTAAAGTTTCAGAGGGTCTTCAGAATTTTCTCTCATTGTCACTTTGTCCTTGCCTTCTTCCCAGAACGTAGAGTTGAACTTAGGTGAGTTCCACCAGATTTCTTTTGGAGAAAATTTCTCATTTACATGCCAAGAGTCTATTTTGATTTATGCTTTTGGTCAGCTGGTCAACCACAATATAGACTTCTCAGTCCTTTAGTATATTCTAGGGGTACTTTTTGTTATTAGAAAATATATTTTCTACCTTCCAAAAGAGTAATCTAATTAAAGAAATTGAACTCAGTGTAAACCAACCACAGTGTACTTGTATAAACAGATGTCTTTAACCCTAACCTCCCCAGAACCTGCCAACAAATCTAGGAACCATTTCCATTGCAACATTTTTTTTTCTTTTTTTTTTTTTAACTGAGGTATAATTAATACAATGTTGTATTAGTCTCAGAGGTACAATATAGTGATTCAACAATTCTATATATTACTCAGTGCTTATCATGATAAGCGTACACTTAATCCCCTTTATCCATTTCATTCTTCCCCCCAACTTACCTCCCCTCTGGTAACCATTTAAGAATCTGTTTTTTTGTTTGTTTGTTTGTCTCTTCTTTTTTCTTTTTGTTTGTTTGTTTTATTTCTTAAGTTCCACATATGAGTGAAATCATATGGTGTTTGTCTTTCTCTGTATAGCTTAGTATTATACCCTCTAGGTCCATCCATATTGTTGCAAATGGCAAGATTTCATTCTTTTTTATGGCTGAGTAATATTCCATTATATATATATATGGTGGTGTGTGTGTGTATATATATATATATATATGGTGGTGTATATATATATATATACACACACACATATATATGGTATATATATGTGTGTGTGTATATATATGTGTGTGTGTGTGTATATATATATATATATATGCCACATCTCTTTTATTCATTCATCTATCAATGGACTGTTTCCTTATCTTAGATAATGTAAGTAATGCTGCTATAAACATGGGGGTGCATATACTTTTCAAATTAGTGTTTTCATTTTCTATGGGTAAATCAATTGAAATATTTAAGGAAGATGAAACACCATCAAAAGCGTCTGTTTACCCCATGACATAATTGTCAGGATTTCAAAAGATTAGGTAACTTCTGTCAGGTCCCTGTGCAGATCCACTTCTGTCAAAGTGCTTAATAAGTTCCTGTTTGTGTCAAATGTCTGAATCAGATCACTAAAAAATTACAGCTGAAAAATTCTCAGAACTATTCTTTCACTAAGTGTGTAGATACAATCTACCTCTTTCTTAAAATGAGAAAAGGTAAAAAAGACTTTTTTTTTTATTTTTTTATTAGTTTTCTTTATAAGGTAAAAAAGACTTTAATGAGTGACCTCTGTACAAAGACAAGGGCAGAGGGCACCTGGGTGGCTCCGTTGGTTAAGTGGCTGACTCTTGATTTCACCTCAGGTCATGATCTCACCGTTTGTGGGATCAAGCCCGTGTCGGGTTCTGTGCTGATAGTGCGGAGCCTGCTTGAGATTCTCTCTCCCTCTCTCTCTGCTTCTCCACTGCTCTTCTCTTGTCTAAACCAGCCCCCTCACTTTATAGACTGATGAAATGGAGGTCACCGGAGGTTGAATGGCATGCTTAAGATCACCTTCAAGTTAATAACTGAACAGGACTGAGACCCAAGTTCTTGTTTCTCTGTCCATTGCCAGTGTTGCCCTGTCCATGCAGCTCACGTACTTTCTAGCCCCTGAGTTCCTAGTCATAGGTTCATCTGGAAACACGATGAAGCATGCCCAACAAAATGCAAAGTTTTGGGAATTCTAGAGAAGAAATTCTCAAAGGACCTCAAAAGATTTGAGGTACCAATAGTGTTCTAAAGACATGCATTTCTCCTACCACTGGCCAAACTACCTGGTCAGGAAAATACCTAGTCTTGTATTTTTCACCAGTGAAATGTAAAGCTAATGACTCCAGAAAGAAAAAAGTAATAATTTAAGAATTTATTCCTACAATAGTCTCTTTTTATTTCCCCCCAGAATATGTAATATTAGCCCTGTTTTAGGTACTAAGAAACTTATATACATGATAATGAAGGATTAAACTCTTCCAGAAGATTCTACAAGATTCCAGAAGACTGTAACTTCCACAATTTCTAGGCCATACATTCGTTCTTTTTAATCAAAAACCTTCCATTTATAAGGCTTCATGTTGCCAGGTGCTAGGGGCACAAAAATGAAAGAAAATACCTTCTTCATTCTCCAGAATCTGGTGGAGCAGAAATGGAAGAAAATATACCAACAGCTACTGAACAGACTGTCTGAGGCCCTGATACAGATGCTTTGATACTGCAGCACAAGGGAAAGTATGGTTTTATTGCTAGATTGCACAGATCCCCCAAAGCAGTGTTTGTTTGTTTGTTTGTTTGTTTGTTTGTTTGTTTTAATCTGGGTATTCAAAGAGGTAATCACTTATACAAGCAACCAAATCTTGCATACCATGGTGGGGAGTTCATGAACCTCAAGTTACAGATAAATCCTTGTTCTGAATACCTAGAAAAGGCAAAGGCTGTGGCTTCTCTGTTGGTTTGTTTTGTTTTGTTTTCCTCTCCTTCCCCTGGTTAGGTGCCAGATAATGGCTAGAGCCACGTATTGACTAACTACTATTTTATCATTAAAATAAAAACCTGAGAATCATGTTACATAATCTCTTGCTTATTATTTTCAGGTTACACTGATAGGAAAATGGTTTAGGGTATTATATGTAGGCATCTGACTTTCTGGAACACCCTGTTTTAGTCAATCTGGCCAGATCCTCACTGGTCACTATTCAAGCGCAATCTAAAACCAACCCCAAGTCTAGATAACTCTTCCAGAAGATTCTAAGATTCTTAGCTACTCTTCCAGTAGCCTCAAAGATTATTCTCCCTCATGCACACCTAGAAGGGAAATAAAATGAATTCATTTACAACAATATTAATTTAGAACTTACTGTGCACAAAGCTTTGTGCAAAGGGTATAGTAATGCATAAGACACAATCCCTTTATTACAGGGATATCTAGTCCTGAAAGGGAAACAGACCAATAAACCACATTACTAAAGTTGAATGAATAGATCTAATGGGAAAACATATAAGGAGCAGAGCTATATTAAGCAAGAAATTAGCCTCTGTTGAAATGATGGTCAATTTTCCCTAGATATGAGAAATTTCATGAGTTAAATCTTGAAATGTTAACCTGAAGTTAAGCTATTATCTGGGCATACAGAACCTTATAGTGATTAAGAAAGAGTGGGCTCTACTCCCTGGGCCCAGATAGCTCGAACTTGAAGAAACTACTTAACCAAAAAAATAAGATAAAGTTTAAAAAAAGGGGGGGGGGGTGCCTGGGTGCCTCAGTCGGCTAAGCCTTGGACTCTGGGTTTTAGCTCAGGTCATGATCTCATGGTTTTGGGAGTTCGAACCCCACATCAGGCTCTGTGCTGGAGAAATGGGGCCTGCTTGGTGTCCTCTCTCTCTCCCTCTCTCTCTGCTCCTCCCCCACTTGCGATGTCTCTGTCTCTCTCAAAATAAAGTACAAAAGAAAAAAAAAAGAAATTCTATGCCTCAATTTCCTCATCTAACAAATGAGGATAATAATAAAAATGCTTGAAATAACCACTGATCTTACATGTGGAATCTAAAACAAACAAACAACCGCCACAACAAAACAAACTCACAGATACAGAGAACAGATCGGCAGCTGCCAGAGGCAGGGGTGGGAGGTGGCAAAATGAGAGAAGCAGGTCGAAAGATACAAACTTCCAGTTATGAAATAAATCATAGGGATGTAATGCTCAGCCTGGAGACTATAGTTAATAATACGGTATTGCATCTTTGCAAGTTGCACATATGTAATAGATCTCATCACAAGAAGAAAATTTTCATTGTGTATGGTAACAGATGTTAACTAGACTTACTATGATCATTTTACAATGGATGCAGAGAGAAAATCATTGTTATACACCCCAAGTGAATATCATGTTATACGTCAGTTATACTTGCATGAAAAAAAGTAATGAAAGTGTTTGGCATACCCAAATAAAAGGAGAAAATTTGTTCAGTTATCAAATAGTGGCTGGCTTAGTTTGTACAGACAAAATATCCGGATAGTTGGCTAAATGGTTAGATCCCATCCAAAGGTTGGCATTTACATACTTGGCCTTAATCTGATTGCACAGTCAGGGACCACTTTAAAAAATCTGATAGGCTAAAAATTCTCTTTCCAAAAATGTCCCTATTTCTGGAGATCTCTGACCCCTAAAACTAGAGAGAGGAGCCCTGTTTTAAAATGGCTTTTCTTTATTACTGATACTAAGATTGTCTTGTCTCAGTAACTGTACTATACCCGTATTTATTACTTATTCTGAGTGATATTATAATTCTGTACCCTATCACTCCACAAATTAGGAGAAACACACAACCTAAAAATAAAAGGGAATAGTAGTGTGGCACATTAGTTAAGGTAGAGAAGTGCATGAGATGTTATTCATAAAGAAACTCCCAAAAATTAGACCACAGAAGAAAACATTGAGTACTTTATCCACAAGCACGCCTCAATTTTCAAAGATATTCAGGCATAATTTCCCAAATATTATTTCTCTTAAACTGAATTCATTCACAAAGTGTTTGATTTTTCAATGGCGTACTCAAATTACATCCATTTGAGTATTTAGTATTTGATCATTTCAAGATGGCAGTAAGTTTTTATATCAGTTTGGCAGTCACAAGAGACTTAATCGAAGTCACCAGAGAAATCTATGAAGTCATTTCTTAGTACATAAAAAGTACCAGCAAAGTCCATATGACATTCCTGGATAACTCCTTAATTTACCATATTGAAACGCTTCACAGTTTGATAAGATACAGATGATACTGACTCCTGAATAAATATACTAATGATAACTTAGATAAAAGAAGTTTAAAAAAACACTTTTATAATGTATCTTGAATAAATGAATCCAAGCATCATACACTTCATCTGTTTTAATATATATTGTCTTCTCCTTTTGAGGTCTCAAATGAAAAGTATTGGAACTCAGATCATAGATTGGAGAATAATTCCTTTGGAGGAATTTATACATTTATACGTGTACTTCTATAAACTATAGATCTCACTCAGGAATAGTCACACATCAAATAAAGTCGTTTGGAACATGATGTTTTTTATTCACTTGGTATAAATATTACAGGTGGAATGCACATTTTAAGAGAGTGGCCTGACCCCTTTTTCCCTTTTATGACAGACACATTGAAATCTACTTAAAAGTACGTAAAAGCAAATGCCCATTTGTAAACATTTATTGATTATCAGTGTGTTTCAGGATGGGAGGTGAACAAATCATACTTAAGGGCATCTCAAGAAATTTTCCCCAACCCGTCTTCAGTATTGTTGAGTCTTATTAATTTGGTTGATTCCCCCCGCTCAGGGAAGTGGGAGATGAGAGTTCATATTTAATGGTTGGGTCTCATTCTAGAATTTGCCTGTATAAGGCTAGTGCAACTTAAGCTGCTTGCAAACATAGGTTCAAGGTCCCAACACTTGACCTTGCTGATTTTAGCAACATTCAAAAATTGTTTTGAATGGGTTTATTCTTTATATATATATATTTTTTTTAATTTTTAATGTTTATTTATTTTTGAGAGACGGAGCACAAATGGGGAGGGGAAGAGAGAGAGGGAGACACAGAATCCAAAGCAGGCTCCAGGCTCTCTGCTGTCAGCACAGAGCCGGACGCGGGGCTCCGGCTCGTGAACCATGAGATCATGACCTGAGCCGAAGCTGGATGCTTAACCGACTGAGCCACCCAGATGCCCCTGAATGGGTTTATTCTTTTATCAAACGAAGCTACTCCTTTTCTGAAACAAAGACCTGAATTTATCACTTGCTGCAAGAAGGGCTATACGTACAAGTTACAGTCCCACTGAACAAAGCAAGCTGGTGATCTTATCTCAGGTTTTGGAATGCATGAAGTTGAAGGCTTGGGAAACCTTCAGAAATTGAATATTTGGGGATTGGCTGATCTTGGGCCATGAAAGTTTTGTTGATGGACGAAGGCTGTTCTGATCAGCTGACTTGCAGAGTAGGAGTACTGAAGGAGAGTTGTTGCGGATGAATTGGAAAGAGTTTAAGATCGATTTTGGAGGGCACTAATTCATAGCTTCGGACTATGACCAAAGAACACACAGCCTTTTTCTTTCTTGAATTTGGTGGATAAGAGTTCTTTAGTCTTGGGGCGCCTGGGTGGCGCAGCCGGTTAAGCGTCCGACTTCAGCCAGGTCACGATCTCGCGGTCCGTGAGTTCGAGCCCCGAGTCGGGCTCTGGGCTGATGGCTCAGAGCCTGGAGCCCGCTTCCGATTCTGTGTCTCCCTCTCTCTCTGCCCCTCCCCCGTTCATGCTCTGTCTCTCTCTGTCCCAAAAATAAATTAAAAAAAAAAAAAAGTTGGAAAAAAAATTAAAAAAAAAAAAAGAGTTCTTTAGTCTCACTATTGAAGTTTCACTTCAAATGTTACATGGTATTTATTTCCATAAGGGCCCTTTTTAATACCAAGATTTTTTGAAACATTTTTTTTTTGTATGGAAATATTCAAACACAACAAAAGTGAAAAGAGAAAAAAAGAGCAAATGGTGTGATGAGTCCCTGAGTACCTATCACCTAGTGTCAACATGTGTCCACATTCTATCATAGTTGGTTCATTTGAATCCATTCCCCAACTTTTTGTTGAAGTGTTCTAAATTAAATCCCAAATATGGTGCCATTCCCATGAATATTTCTGTATATACCTCTAACACTTGAGGATTTTAAAAATATAATTACACCGCCATTGTAATTCTCCACAAAATTGACAATTGTTCCTCAGTAATCAGCCAACGTTCACATTTCCCGGTTTCCAAAATTGTCTTTTTACAGTTGGTTTGTTTAAATTAGAGTCCAACTAAGAATCACATTGCACTTGATTATGTCTCTTAAAGTTTTAAAATCTATATAAGCTTCTCCTCCTTTTATTTATTTGTTGAAGAAATTGGATCGTTTGTCCGAAAGGAACTTTCCTCATTCTCAGTGTGTTACTTACCATGTTTTTCTACCCGCCATAATTTTGCAAACTTGTGGTTAGATTTAAACACCTGGCCTTATTCGGAGTCAGTGGTTTGGACAAGAATATTCCATAGGTGGTTCTAGGTATTTCTTTTTTTTTCTTTTCTTTTTTAATTGAAGTGTAGTTAACATACAGTGTTATATGCTTTTCAGGTGTATCATAATAACTCAATGATTCTATACATTACCCAGTGCTCATCAGGGTAAGTGTCCTCTTAATCCCCTTCATCTATTTCACCAACCTCCTCTCTGGTAACCACCAATGTGTTTTCTGTATTTAAGAGCCTGTTTTTTGTCTCTTATTTTCTTTGTTTAGTTGTTTGTTTCTTAAATTCCACATAAGAGAGAAATCATATGGCATTTCTCTTTTTCTGACTGACTTATTTCACTTAGTATTATACACTCTAGGTCCATCTATGGTGTTGCAAATGGCAAAAATCTCATTCTTTTTGATGGCTGAGTAATATTCCACTATATATATATATATATATATATATATATATATGCATGTTACACACACACACAGACACACACACACACTATATCTTCTTTATCCATTTATGTGTCTACAGGCACTTGGGTTGTTTCCATATCTGCAATAAACATTGGTGCACATATCTTTTTGAATTAGTGCTTTTATTTTCTTTGGATAAATACCAAGTAGTGGAATACTGGATCATAGGGTAATTCTAGCTTTAGCTTTTTGAGTTACCTCCATACAATTTTCCATAGTGGCTACACCACCTTGCATTCCCACCAACAGTGCATGAGTCCACATCCTCGCCAACTCTTGTTTCATGTGTATTTTTTTTTTTATTTTAACCATTCTGACAGGTGTGAGATGATATCTCATTGTGGTTTTGATTTGCACTTCCCTCATATGAGTGATGTTGAGCATCTTTTCATGTGTCTACTGGGCATCTATATGTCTTCTTCGGAAAAATACACATTCAGGTCCCCTATCCATGTTTCAAACAGATTTTATTTTTGGCATTGTTTAAATTCTTTATACATTTTGGATACTAACCCTTTATTGCATAAATCATTTGCAGATATCTTCTCCCATTCAGTAGGTTGACTTTTTGTTTTGTTGATGGTTTCCTTCACTGTGCAAAAGCTTTTTATTTTGATGTAGTCCCAACAGTTTAATTTCGCTTTTGTTTACCTTACCTGAGGAGACACAGCTAGAAAAATGTTTCTATGGCTCATGTCAAAGAAGTCACCGCCTATGTTTACTTCAGGGAATTTTAAGTATTTAATCCTTTGAGTTTATTTTTGTGTAGGGTGTAAGAAAGTAGTCTAGTTTCACTCTCTTACTTGTGGCTGTCCAGTTTTCCCAGCACCATTTGTTGAAGAGACTGTCTTTTCCCCCACTGCAATTTCTTGCCTCATTTGTCCTAGATCAATTGGCCAGATAAGTGTGAGTTTATTTCTGGACTCTCTATTCGGTTCTGTTGATCTATGTGTCCATTTTTGTGCCAGGACCACACTGTTTTCATTCCTACAGCTTTGTAGTATGTTTTGAAATCTCGACTGTGATACTTCCAACTTTGTTCTTTCTCAAGATTGCTCTGGTTACTCAGGGTCTTTTGCGATTCCATACAAAATTTAATATTATTTGTTTTAGTTCTATGAAAAATATTGTTGGTATTTTGGTAGGGACTGCATTAAACTCCTGTATATTGCTCTGGGTAGTATGGACATTTTAATGATATTGGGTCTTCCAATCCATGAGCATGGGTTATCCTTTTATTTGTTTGTGTCATCTTCAATTTCTTTCATTAGTATTTTATAGTTTTTGGCATACAGGCCTTTCACCTGGGTTCTGGGTACTTTGCAATGCATTACATCAGAATGCACATAATATTTGTCCCTCCTAATTGCAGTGGTGCTAAGATACATAAGTGGGTTCAGGTGGCAGCCACTCCATCTATTATAAAATTTGTCCATCTGTATCTCATCTAATGGCTTTAGCTGCCATTGCTGATTCCTGGTTTGATCCATTATTTCATTACAGGTACAATTTTTCTAACTCTGGCAATGACGTATTAGTGATTTCTTTCTAATTCTATAAGTCCTTCTGCATTTACTCATGGTAATTCTTCTGTAAAGAAGATAATTCTTCCATCAAATATTTGGTTACTTTGAAATATTATCTTTACATGAAAAGCAAGGTAGATATTTAATTCTTATCTTATATGAACTTTCAAAATGAGTTGATATCTTAACAACCTCCAACGTTGACCAATGAGTTATCTTCTTAAAGGATCGTTATAACACATGCACCTTAGTATATTTCATGTGTCTCAGTCCTTTGTAGTTATCTTTTCGATGCTCAGGTTACACAATTTTTGGCCAGAGGGAGCCCCTTTAAATTGGCTCCTATGTCCTTTTTCCCATTTGTCCTTCTGACAAGATCCGAATAGATTTTGATAAATAACCTGAGAGGCACCAAGCTCAAGTTGTACATTTCCTGCCCCAGACCCAGAATCAACTTTTCCTTCTCCAGGGAAGAAATGATTTTTATAATTCACAGTCTGAGTCCAAAGGATGCTCATTGTTGCAGAGCCGTTCTTTCATTTGCAATCCTTTTTATTTAGTTGAAAATCTTGGTTTCTAATAACACTAACAAAGTGACTTATCTGGTTTATCCCTCAATTTATGTATTATCAGAGGTAGTGCAAAAAATAAGACTACTGAATGTACTTTAAGATTTCTTTGTGCTTTGTTTTTATTCTTTGGATATACCTAACTAGGAATATATGATCACATATTGTATTTTAAAATATCTTGACGTGTGACTATACTACCAACTTGCTAGACTTATTTATTTTATTTTTCCAGATTTATAACTGACAAAAATTACATATAAAAAGTGTATGTATTTAAGGTGTAAAACATGATGTTGGATATATATACACATCATTATAAGGACATAGTGATGACTACAGTCAAGTTAATTAACATATCCATTACCTCAAAGAGAGTATTGAAGTCCCCTACAATTATTGTATTGCTGTCTGTTTCTCCCTTCAAATCTCTTAATATTTGCTTTATATCTGTATCTCTTGTCTATCTTTTAAGAGCATATATATTGCTCTTATGTTGGGTGCATATATATTTATAATTGTTATTTCCTCTTGATGAGTTGACCCCTTTATCATTATGTAATGACTTGCCTTGTCTCTTGTTACAGTTTTTGACCTAAAGTCTATTTTGTCTATTTTGTCTGATTATAAGAATAACCACTCCTGCTGTCTGTTGGTCACATTTGCACAGAGTATCTTTTTTTCCAGACCTTCACTTTAAGCCTATCTATGTCCTTAACACTAAAATGAGTCTTTTGTAGGCTGTATATAGCTGGATTTTTAAAACTTCATTAAGCTACTCTCTGTTTTTAATTGGGAAATTTAATCCATTTATATTTAAAGTAATTATTGATAAGTGAGGGCTTATTATTGCCATTTTGTCAATATTTTCTGCTTCATGGTCCCTTTATTCCTTTTGTCCTCTCTTGATGTCTTCCTTTGTGAAGTGATGAGTTTTGGGAGTGATATGCTTTGTGTCCTTTCTCTTTGTATTTTATGTATCTGTTTATAATATTTTTTAGGTTTTATTTAGGGTTTTTTTATGTTTTCCATGAGGCTTACATGACACACGTTATCATTACAACATTCCATTTTAAGCGGGTAAAATCTTCAATCGCACACAAAAATGACACTTACATTTCACGTCCCTCCATACTTAATGCTATTTGACATCACACTTCACATATTTTCATCTTGTGTATCCATTAACAAATTATTTTAGTTATAGTTACTTTAATACTTTTGTCTTTCAGCTTTAATACTAGACTTGAAAGCATTATATTATTCTGTATTTGACTATATACTTACCGTTCCCAGTGGGTTGTATACTTTCATATGTTTTCATGCTGCTAATTACACTTTTCCATTCTTGTCTTGTTCCTGACTTAGTGGAAAGCCTCTAGTGTTTTCCCATGATTAAGATGCAGGCTTTGGGGGTACCTGGGTGGCTTAGTTGGTTAAGTGTCCGACTCTTGATTTTGGCTCAGGTCATGATCTCATGGTTTGTGAGTTCAAGCTCCATGTCAGGCTCTGCACTGACAGCACATAGCCTGCTTGGGATTCTCTCTCTCTCTCTCTCTCTCTCTCTCTATCTCTCTCTATCTCTATCTATCTCTATCTCTATCTCTATCTCTATCTCTATCTCTCTCTGCCCCTCCCTCCCTTATGTGCATGCACACTCTATCTTGCTAAATAAATAAATAGATGCAGGCTTTGGGCTGAGGTGTGTGTGTGTGTGTGTGTGTGTGTGTAATTTTATCATGTCCTGTTACAAAACTGTTCTCAATTGTTACGTTTTAACATGGATTGTTGAGGAATTACGTCAAATGTGTTTTTTGACCATCATTGGAGATGATCATATGACTTATTCTTAGTTCTGTTATAATGAATTGTATTAATTCACACCAAGAAATTTGAGTCGTCTAGAGACAACCACTTCTGAATATAAATCTTGTCTTCAACTGGCACAAAGAGAAACTAAGAGAGAGGAAAAATTTTTGAGCTGTTCAGTATCAGTAATCATTTTGAATCTTTGCTAAGTTTTTGGCTTATTTCCTAGATATGTAAGCAAAAAGAGAATTGCCTGGTTAAGTGTAACTCTATTTTAATGGCTCCTTATAAAACACCATATCCCCCACTGCTGCCCCCACTCTCCCTTTGGCACAAACACAATCGCACTCAACTTTTGAAAAGCAATGGCTTAAAATCCCTGTGTCTTAGGAGACCTGTAACAAGTTAAAATGCTCCTCGGCCAGTATTGCAATGCTGAAGTTAAGCCCCATTTCTCATTGAATAGCACAGACCCAGAATACACGAGTATATACAAATTAAATGCAGACATGTTTCAGCTTGGGAATGCAATCCAATTCCAGAAGTGAGAGATCAGCTTTATGAACCAAGCCACCCACTATCCCAGGAAGATGGAGGGAATTAAAACCAGACCTTCCTGGCGTTATAAATTTGATTTCTGTCAGCAAGGGCAATTATATGCTGAAAAATCGAACTTCTTCTTATTTGCTCAGTCCCTAATGTCAGAGTCAAGGAGAACTGAGTCCAACAAGGTGTCCCAAGTTCTCTTTTAGGTGAGAAAATGAAATAAAAGTCGGAATATTCTAATGTCTGAGATTTCATTTCCTTTTATTTTTTTAAGATTTCATTTCTTCATTGTTAGAGGGCTAAGCCTCTCTGAATTCTAGAAGGAGGAAGAAGCGTTGCCATGTGGAGATTCCATTCCCAAATCACTTAGCTTCTCAGAAAACATAGATAGGACAGGTCTTACTCGAGGTAAGCCTCTGTCTTTCATCCTCATCAAGATAAGAGAGGAGATTAAATGGTCAGACGTGTGCCGGATAACTCTTATTTGTATCATTAAATTAATTAAGATGACTTCTGTGACCTGGGCAATCAGCTTTGCACATACTCTCCCCATATAAATACACACACCACACACGCACGCGCGCGCGCGCACACACACACACACACACACACACTTCACTTCTGAGTCACGGATGAGAGGAAGTGATGTGAATCTGAAGCCAACCCTGAAATTCTCGTATCTTTTGTCACAACGAAGCTCCTCCTTTAACTGACCCTCTTTGTATCTGAGGTTTGCAAGGCTACCTAAATGTATGTTGGTTTTACCATTCTCGTACCCCAAATGACAGTCTTCTGAAGAGAGACTGGGGGAAAGAAGATAAGAGTGTTCAAATCCCATAAGTTCCTGTGTCTCTAACGAGCTTCACAGGGACAGAGGCCTTCCCCTTCATCAGCATCACCCGGTCAGCCCCCCACCTCCGCCATCTCCATCAGTAAGTGGTACCCTTTCCGCCTGCACCTGCCCTTGTGCCTCTTCTCGGACCTGACGCCAGAGGCAGATGTGGTGACCCGGGCTCTAGGACTGAGAGGACTAGTGACCCAGGGGTCCGAGTTCTCAGAGGTGGTCAGAGCAATCACTGCCTGATGCACCAAAATGACATGATTGCCATTTCCAGAGACACAGAGGTCTTTTCAGGAGAAGCTTTTTAAAAAATCCTAGGATCCATGCCTAGAGGGCTGGGTGAACTATTGGATTCTTGCTCCTGTACACCAGCTTTGCTTTTTACTGCCTGCTTATGTTGTGCTCAATACATATCTTCCATATCGCCACTTGGGTCCGCTTCCTCTTCTCATGTCTTCTTTGGTAGAGATGGAGCCCAGCTGGTGACCCACATGCCCCACAGAGATCTCTGTTAAAGATGATTTGCTCGGAATGCAGACAGACTGCCTTCAAGACTTCCAGCCCACAACCACTCTCTAATGCCAGTGATGAATGTGGCTTTCTCCACATTATTTTAGGAGCGTTTTGGTTTTCTGATTTGAACGTGGGAATCTCTATCTCTCAAAACCTTCACTGGGTTGGGGACCACGGGGATTGGAGGAAAATAGCAAGTACAAAAAAAAAAAAAAAAAAAAAGATGTCCTCAACCGTCCTCAGTAAGTGATCAAGATCTGGTTGATGGCAGGCCTTCTATGACACTATGGTGATTTTATAAAAAGTAGATCCAATTGAATATGTCACCAGCAGGCAGTGTAGATAGTTAAACACCACACAAGTATGGAGACACATCCTGACCTGTTGAAATGCTTTCTTACCTAACTGTTCTCTTCTTCTCACCCTGCCTCCCTACTTTCCTGCCCCCCTTCCCCCGCTCAGCCACTGCCCCTGCCCACACCCACCTTCTCCTTATTGGTTAGTCAGGGAGGCCATAGGCCCAGAGTAAGACCCAATGGGACTATACCCACTCACCAGGGAAACAGATTATGGGTTACGTACCAAAAACTTCAATACATCCTCCAAGAAATCCCCTCTGAAGAGTTTTACCTTGGGGAACGTTTCCACGTCTAGTATTAACATAATCCCTGATTCAAAACTTCTCAACAAATGAAAAGCCCATTTTAAACGCAAAACAGACGGGAATTTTCTCAAAATCTGGTCAGCCAGAACTTCAGGTTCGCTCATGGCTTATCAACTTCATCCTCCAAAGGATTATCCAACGCGCTGATGAAAATAAGGGGCCTTCTCTGCCTACGTTCCGCCCCTTTTTGGCCTTTCTACCATGTGATCACATTATCCTCATTCCCAGTGACATGCTGAGGGTCGAGCATGGAAAGCATGGCTTCTAGAACACAAAGGAAACCAGGCCTCGTGACAGGGAGATCAGCAGCTGTAGGCCCGCAGCCCAGATGGAAAGGGGTTGCAGAATCCCCTGAGGATTTTATTATAGCGGAGTGGGGCTTCTGGCTGTGCCTGTGCAGAGCTTAGATTTGAGGGCAGTGGCCCGGCAGGGACTGGAATGGAAAAAGGCATTCTACCTGCTTCTCCACGAGGAGAACCCTGGCACTCACTAGCTGTGGAGCCCAGTGCAAGTTACTTAATTGCTGCGTGCCTCAGTGTTCTCATCTACTGGGGTAATAATAGTACTTCCTAATGCTACGAAGATCAATGTGAAGAGAGGTAATACACACAAAGCGCCTAAGACAGTGCCTGGCACAGGGTGAATGCTAAAGAAATTAATACCTCGCATCTGGACTACAGAGGAAGGGATCGCTCTCCGTGCAGAAGGGAATTTTCTGGACACGTTTTCAATGGTTAGCGTATCATTCCTCAAAACTTTTTTTTGTGCCCAGAAAAATGGGATAAAATGGATACTAAGTCATAGAAAAGAAGAGGAAAAAGGAAATGCCGAATAAAAGAAATGTAGAGAGAGTTGTAAAGATTACCTTAGCGCCCCTTCTTACGGTACATAATGCGAGGCCAAGATGTGCTCCAGGTTAAGGAAATCAGGAATATGGGCTCAATTTCGGAGGCTTGCCCTTAGAGTGTGGTTTCATTTTTTATTTTGTTCTCTTCCGTCTCCCCAAGTGCTACAAATAGGGCCTAACATGGTACACAATAAACGTCTGTTGAATGATTGGACTTTTAATGATTTTTCCTTCCTGTCCCTATTCTCTTGTGACTGATTCCTGTTTCAAAAATGAGCAGCGAAGCTATACAGTGAACAAGGTTGGGGGTGTAGGGTAGAAACATCACAGTTCCTTTCCTGTCCCTAATCTCCATTCCTCAGACATGACCACCAGAATCTTCCTCTTGGATTGTGCAGGAACCTTCTAACTGCTCTCTCTGTTCTCATCCTTGCTCCTTCCAGTGCATTCTCTGTAGGAAGCCAAACAATCTGTTCAAAAATCCACATCTGATCACTTTATATCGCCACTTAGAGCCCTTAGTGGTTCGTCACCGTCATTGGCATAAAATCCCAAATCTTTCAAATATTTGGTAAGGTTCTAGGTGATCCTGGTCTCCCTCTCCTGCTAACAAGCTGCCTCTCAGCTCCTGTGATATGCCAAGCTCCACCTGATTCTAGGGTTTTCCCACGGCTGTTCCTGCTGCCTAGCACACCTCTCTCTCTCTCTCTGCCCTAGCTAACTCCCATCGACTTCGGTGCCTCTTGTGCAGGGACGCGTACTACGATTTGCCACCTTTCCAGGTTAGATCTCCTATTTTATGTTTTTATTGGACCCTCTACATTTTCATCTTCACAGCTGCCACGTGGTAATTAACAAGTTATGTAGTAACGTGCCGAACATGGCTCCCTCTCCAGGGGTAAGCTCCATGTTGGCAGGGACCACGTCTGTCTAGTTTCTTGCTTTAGCTTCAGCACTTAGCTCAGAGCCAGGCATAATGCTCAACAGGCGCTCAATCAATATGTGCTCCAGGAAAAATGAATTAATGAACAAATGTCTGCATCTGGCGAGCCAAAAGCCTTTTCATGTTCAGGAAGTTCAGGCTGGGAAAATCCAATGTCACTCAATTAACTAATTAACTCGATCTTATGGTAGACATAAATGATAGTACGAGGCTACCTATTCATTCACCCAGATTGACCGACTTCCTTACTGACAGCTGTTGGTGGGTTCACCACGGATGATTCAGCACACAAAAGACCCATCCACTCATTCGCCATCCGTTCATGTAGTCCCTGAGCTTCGTGTTTGCAGATGCTTGAAAGGCGCAAGGACATTTTGGCTTCATAATTTTTTTTTTTTTCTACATAAAACATATATCCATGAAAAGGAATTGACAGCAAGATTCCATGTGCTTCAAGAGCCGGTTTGCAGGTGGAAAGTAGGCTGGTTAAAAATTGGGCGTTACTTAAGCCAACCATGAAGATTAAGTCCCCAACATTTCAGTAGAGAAGGTTAAGCTGGACGTTGACCATCCCAGCTGCCAGGCACTGACTGGGAAGTGTTTGCATGTGTGACTATGGGGACACATTTGGGCAGATGGCTTGCTCAGGGCTGGCCTCCAAAGCCTCTTAAGGTGTTGTGAGATTCATCTGATGCTGGAGCCGAGGCCATTAGGGAAAGAGCCGGGCTGCAGAGACCTGTCTGCCCGGGGCTGGAGAGAACCAGATTCATCCTGACATTGAACCCAACAATCCACCCCTACGTCATACCGCGCTGGTTTATAATCTGGGTAATGACAACAAATACTCAAATCAGACTTGGCCTCTGTGGCTTTGCTTCCCTGGGCTCACCTGGCCTGAGAGACTGCAACCTGCAGAGGAAGGAACGCTGCCGGCCGCCTATGCCTTTGCCTCTGTTTCCATTTGTGAAAATGCAGGCTTCGCGAAAATTATGCAGTCCCCATGACAGCTCCACAATTTGGGCCAAATAGGCATGCTAAAGGTGGGGACTCTTGACAAGGGGTGCACGGAGTGGCTGAGTAAATGGCAGGGAACCAGTGAATGGGCTGCACCCCCGGGGAGGCACAGTGGCAAAGATGCGGGGGCTCACCTCTCACTCAGCCACGCAAGCTCGTTCTGTGCGCGCACCGGCGCCGCCCCGAGCTCCCTTCCCCAGGAGCGGGAGCACATTTGCTCCCACAGTGGAGTTTCTAACTTTTCACACCCGGCCCCTGCTGGAATACATCCCATTTCCAGGAACTTAGCAGAAAGCTTTATTTCCAGGGAATAGATACCTATTTATGTATAGGGAATGCTCGATTACACCAAATTAGAACACCAAAATGTTTTGAACGAGCAGGTGAATTTTTTTTTTTTTTTAGCTCTACTTTAATAAAACCACAGGAGAGATGAGAAATGAACAACTTACTGTGAAGGATGGATTCTACCCAACAGCGGATTTCCCAGTTTCTTGTGCTTTCTTTATCTACGGTGTGAGTTTCCCAAGGGCACCCTTGAGCACTGTGGGTATGCAAGAGCCTTCTGGATCATTAGGGGAGTAAAACATCATTCTCAGTGGAAGTTACAAAGTATTTCATTTACTTGAAATGTTTTGAAATTGGCCAATGCTGTAAGGTATGGATAGGAATTCTCAGTTCATAAAATATTTGAATGTTTGAATAACCAGAACGTCCTCTTACCGGTCCATTTTAGAGAAACAGGCATTCATCCATCTGCAGACAGCATGCTATCTACAAAAACTGAGTGAACAAAAAACTGAGTGAAACTATTGATTTATTTTAGACAGAAGAGTAATATCTCCAAGTATGATGTATATCAAATCAATTTGTAACTTTAGCCATCCAATACCTTTAAGTTCTTGCAGAGGTAGAAGGACTTAGTTCTTACATTTCCTCAGTAAAATTGCCCTTGATGTTCTGGAATGAGGTTTCTACAAATCTAATATATTGCTCCTGAAATAGCCTATTAAAAATGACGACTTTTTCTAATCCACTGCACTTTCTGGCAGGGAATGTGATTATAATCAGTAGAGCAAACGTCAATAAGAATGAATGGAATCTGTTCTCAGGGCATCTATGAGAAAGTTTTCAAAACTAGATAAGAATTTAATACAGGAATTTTTTGTCTGCCTCATCAAATTTAGATGCCCCAGTGCTGCCTGGAATTTGTGCTGTAGATTGTGATCTGCAGGTGGTTATAAAGGAGTCATGTGTCTTGGAAAGACGTTCTTAAAATAGGAAAAAAAGATTATTTTTTTGGATGATTCACAGGTTCTCGTCAGAGACCTGCTTCTTGGCAAAAATCATTGCGTTTATCCTCGTGATCAATGGGGCAAAAATTCGGCAGGGCTAAGCTAGGCATTTCTTCTGTTCTGTGTGGCACGGACAGGGAACACGAGGTGAGTTTCCATGGAGGCTGGGCTGGGCTGGAGGGTCTAAGGTGGCTTCACACATATTACATATATTCCTGGCACTTCGCCAGGAAATCCAGGAAGCCCGGGCTCCGCTGGGCCACTCTCTTGCCAAGCTTCTCTGGATAGTCTTTCCTGCCATACTCGGACTTCTGATACAGCAGCTCAGGGCTTTTAGAAACAGAGTGGACGCACCAGTTCCTTAAGATCTGGGCCTGAAAATTGCCAGAGTGTCATCTCCACCGTGCTCTACTTGTCGATGTCGTCACAGAGCCTGCCCAGGTTCAAGGAGAGGAGACCTAGACTCCACCTCTCATTAGAAATGTCAAAGAATGTACAGCCACGTGTAACGTGCTCAGGGGGAATGGAAGGGAAAACACCCATAATTAGAGTTTGAGGATCTCTGCAGGCAACCAGTGAACAATATCCAAGGGGCCTTAGAGCAGTAAAGCCCCCACGTAAATAACGGTTTATTCTGCTTCCGCTTATAACATAATTATGTAAAACAGCTCTTCGACCTGCAGGAGATGTGCACAGAGGCTGAGCCCCAAAATGTAACCTGTAACAACTCTCCTGACCACGGCAGTGAAACTTCTAGTTCACACAGCCCCCGGCTCCCTCTTCTCCCTCTATGTGGGTAAGTCCGGCTGAAGAGACCAAGGGGGAGCCCTCATATTCTTTTCCATTTGAAAAAAAAAATGAACTTCCATTGATAGGTCTCTTATCTTGGGATATCGCGTCCTTAGTTATGTTTAAAATGCTCAGAAAATTCACTGGAAAAAAAAATCAATGTCTATAGGCACCGTCCATGCTGACACTGTCTTCAGTTCCCCTACTGTGCCGTGGCCTTTCAGCTGGAGCCGGTTTTCCATTCTGGGCGCGAAGGAAAAGGAACGGACCCATAATTTGTAGTTCTCCCACTCACGGTTGGAAGGCTCTCTGATATATCATTGTTGTGGTGGCCAAGGCATGGAATGGTGAACTAAGGCTCAAGTTGTAATGAAATTTTACTACCTCCTGACTCCCTGCTTCCCCTTTGACACTCTTCCAACGTTTGTGACTCTAATAATATAGGGAGGTGGGAATGCGTCTTTGAGAAATTCCTGTGTAAAATTCCTCTGTAGGTCCAGGCCCAGAAAGACAATTTTCACATAAAGAAATCCAGGCAGGGGCTCAGTTGGTTGAGCATCTGACTTCGGCTCGGGTCACGATCTCCCGGTTTGTGGGTTCGAGCCCCGCATCAGGCTCTGTGCTGACAGCTCAGAGCCTGGAGCCTGTTTCGGATTCTGTGTCTCCCTCTCTCTCTGCCCCTCCCTTGCTCACACTCTGTCTCCCTCCCTTTCTCAAAAATAAATAAACATTAAAAGAAAAATTAACAAAAAAAAAGAAAGAAAGAAAGAAAGAAAGAAAGAAAGAAAGAAAGAAATCCAGGCAGATGAGAAGTCATATTCCTATTCTGCATCATAAACTTCCCTGCGCCTGAAGTCAGAGGTCTTCTGGTTCAGACGCCTGTCTCCAGAATGTTGTCCTCTAAACACGTGCTGGACCTCAGGGCCCCAGCAGAGCCATGAATTAATAATACTTTGAAAGGATTCTTCTCCTATGGTCACTTCCTAATGGCTTTAAGTGTTTTTAGATCATTAAATTCTTGACAAAAAATTGGGGTGGGGGAAGTCGAGGAGAAAGAAGGAACAAAGAAAGTAACTTGTAGCCAGAAATGTTAAGAAACACTTGTCATTTGAAAATAAATCATCTCTAAAATGAGAATGTAAAGTCAAAGAAAAATCTGTTGCTTGGCTTACGAAGATGCGATGAGCACAAAACATTTCGGGAACGCATCTATCGCAAAAGCAGGGCATCCTTTTGATGGTGAGCGCGCATGTCTGTCCGTGCTTCTTTATGCTTAGGTTTCCGCAAAGGAGCGATCAGATTTGGATGCGTTTCCTGGGTGATCAACAAACCATTATATTCTGAGCAGCTCTCCCAGAGACATGAACTCTGCAGTGACGGCCGCGATCATTGTCACGTGTCTCAGTGGCACAGAGACCGTATTTCAGTTCCGGGGGGTGTGACTGGCAGGAGATATAGTGGTGACGAGCTCGAAGGTGACACGGGCGTGGGGCTGTATCCATACCTGCCCAGAAACCAGCAGGCAAGGAACCCCAGAGTCCAGTCAGGACTCACACAACTTTCCTGACCACAGCAGTGAAACTTCTAGGTCACCCAGCCCCCTACTCCCTCTTCTCCGTCCACGTGGGCGAGTCAGGCTGAAGAGACCAAGGGGGAGCCCAGGCTTGGCTTTCTTTTGGTTGTACTCAGAATGGTTAAGAACAACCTGGATCCCGGAAAGGTTTTAATGAATGGCTTTCAGTTCCCTCTCTCACTGTCCTATTTATCGCTTCCGTGTTTGTATGGCGCCACGGCTAACTGTGTGCACCGTGAAATCCTTCTCTAAGAGGGTTCGCAAAGGCTATTCCTCACCAGGATTTGTTCCAAGCAGGTCACACTAAAAATACCTCTGATCACTTTCAGCAGCCCCCCACCCCCTGCTGCCTCACTCTCCTGGTTGCTTCCTGCCTCTCTGCTGCTGTCCCTTTGCCGAGTTAGTTTCCTCTGACATATTTTTAGTGCTGGAATTTCCCCCAAAGCCCCAGGTTACGGCGACTTCTCCCTCCAGACAATCTCTCCCGGGCATCTCCCAAACCCAAAATACACAAATGACTCACAAACTCGTCGGGAGCCTAAGCCTCTACTCTGAACTCCAGACCCACATATCCAGCAGCCTACTTGATAAATCCACTTGAGTATCTCAAAGGTACTTTAAACTCAATATGTGTAAAATCAAACTCACATTTCTTCCTTTAACCTAATACTCTTTCAATGTTTCCTACCTCTCTAAATGAACCAGTATGTAAGCCAGAAACTTCGGAGGTATTTTGACACCCTTCTCCTTGTCTCTCAAATCCAAATCACCTCTCAAGAGGTCAACTTTTCCTTCCAAATATCTCCCGAATTTTGCCACTGTCTCTCTCTGCCATAGCCCTTTCCACTCGTGCAGTTATTCTCTTGTCCATATGCAACCAGAGTGACTCTTTTGGAACCTCAGTCCGATCATTCATGTAACTGTCTTGATTTAAACACTTCTTTAGTTTCTTGTTGGTCTTAAAATAAAACCCCAGACCTTTCCCCCTGACTTTGAAGACACGGCCTGGCCCGACAACTTGGACCACTGCATTTCAGGACTGTACTTCCTCATTCCTTGTGCCCCAACCTCTCTACACCTGCAGCACCTAGAATGTTCTGCGCTCAGTCTCATGATAGGGTCTTAGTCCTCTGTTTGAACTATTCTCTTTCCCCACCCGCTTTGGCTGGTTAATTCCTATTCCTGCAGATCTCAACACATTGATCACTTCCTGAAGGAAGACTTCCTTACCTTCCTGACTGGGTCAAGTTTCCTATTATTAGGTGGCCTTATAGTTTCTATTACAAACTAGGACCCTTTTAGAAGTGAAATTAGAGGGTGCCTGGATGGCTCAGTCGGTTAAGCGTCCGACGTCAGCTCAGGTCATGATCTCGCGGTTCGTGAGTTCAAGCCCTGCCTCGGGCTCTGTGCTGACAGCTCAGAGCCTGGAGCCTGCTTCGGATTCTGTACCGCCCTCTCTCTCTCTGCCCCTCCCCGACGTGTGCTCTGTCTCTGTCTCCCTCAAAAATAAGCATTAAAAAAAATTAAAAGTGAAATTAGACACTGGGGTTAATTAGGCTGAAAATGGGTATAAATTGAGACGGCCGCTGGCAAACCAAATCGTATGTTAATCCACCAAAAAGGACTTCCTCTGCACTGCGCCTCTCCTTGTAGGGATCGTAATTGTATATGTGTGTGTAATTCTTTGTTTGAAGCTTACCGCATCAGAATGGCTGGAAGCTCCATGAAGTCAGAAACCTTTATTGGTTTTTTCTTTGGAAATCGATTGTAATTCCACATTTGACACAGTACCTGGGATATGGCAGATGTGCCAAAATTATTTCATCAGTGAGTGAAATGTCTTTCTCACTTTCCACATAGTCATGGGACCGTCTTTCCACTTTGACCATTTCTCCCTCGCAGATACGCATCCTCAGTTAGTGGCCCCCGACAGAGCAAGTGACATTCACCCATTTTTCTGGGAAGTCAATCCTTACACTTCAGCTTGCTGAGGGGTTCAATAGGCCCAAGACGCCTTGTCTTTACAAAGGCCTGTTCTTACGCTGAAAGATCCTCTTTGGAAGGTACTTTTATGCTGGAACAGCATTCACCGCCCTGCTATTTTACCCACACACACTCAGACCCGAGGGAGAGGTGAGACAAAAAAAGCCATCGGGGCTGGGGGGGTGGGGGGCCAGGCTCTCCTTGGGTCAGGCCCATCTGCTACTCTGAGATTAGTTTGCATTTTTTAATAATAATAGTTTATATTTGAATAGCGATCTAAGCACCTTGCCTGTATTAACTCATTTAATTCTTGCAGTGGGTTCACCATGTGATACAGTGCCAATAATGTCTCCATTTGACCGATGAGGGAACTGGCGTTTGGTTTTTTTTCTTTTCAAATTCTTATTGAAATTCTAGTTAGTTCATATACAGTGCAATATTGGTTTCAGGAGAATTCAATGATTCATCCCTTACATGCAACCCAGTGCTCATCACAAGCGCCCTCATCAATACCCATTACACATCGGGTCCATCCCTCACACCCCTGTCTTCAGTAACCCTGTTTGTTCTCTATCTTTAAGAGTCTCGTATGATTTGTTTCCCTCTCTCTTTCTTCCCTCTTCCCATATGTTCACCTGGTTTGTTTTTTTTTCTTAAATTCCAAATATGAGTGAAATCATATGGTGTTTGTCTTTCTCTGACTGACTTATTTGCTTAGCATAATACACTCTAGTTCCATCAAGGTTGTTCTGTGTGGCCAACAGAGCAGAGCAGAAGTGCCGTGGAAAGGCCCATATGGCAAAGGACTGAGACCTCTTAGCAACAGGCAGCCCTGGCAGGGAGTCATTTTAGAATCATGTCCTCTGGTCCCAGTCAAACCTTCGGATGACTGAAACCCTAACTGACATCTTCACCATAGCCTCTTGATAGACTGTGGAAAAGAATGATATTTATGGGACTTCATAGCACTTAGTTTGGTGGTAATTGGTTACACGGCAATAGATAATAAAATGTCTATGAGAAGCAAAAGTGAGTCAACTGAGGACAGAGTCCGTGTTCGAAACCATTGTGCTAAATTACTTCTATGCTAAACCTTCTCTTCAGTTTTCTTTCTTTCTTTCTTCCTTCCTTTCTTTCTTTCTTTCTTTCTTTTCTTTCCTTCCTTCTTTCTTTCCTTCTTTCTTTCTTTCTTTCCATCTTTCTTTCTTTCTTTCTTTCCTTCTTTCCTTCTTTCTTTCTTTCTTTCTTTTCTTTCCTTCTTTCTTTCTTTCTTTCCATCTTTCTTTTTCTTTCTTTCTTTCTTTCCTTCTTTCCATCTTTCTTTCTTTCCTTCTTTTCTTCTTTCTTTCTTTCTTTTTCTTTCTTTCCCTTTTTCTTTCTTTTTCTTTC
>NC_064809.1:25858656-25986758 GCF_023721935.1 Panthera uncia | reverse complement strand
TTCTTTCTTTCTTTTTCTTTCTTTCCCTTTTTCTTTCTTTTTCTTTCTTTCTTTCCTTCTTTCTTCCTCTTTCTTTCCTTCTTTCTTTCTTTCCTTTTTTCTTTCTTTTTCTTTCTTTCTTTCCTTCTTTCTTTCCTTCTCTCTTTCTTTCTTTCTTTCCTTCTTTCTTTCTTTTTCTTTCTTTCTTTCTTTCTTTCTTTCTTTCCTTTTTTCTTCCTTTCTTTTTCTTTCTTTCTTTCTTTCCTTCTTTCTCTCTTTCTCTTTCTTTCTTTCTTTCTTTCATTTCTTTCTTCTTTATTTCTAAGTTTTATTATTTATTTTTGAGGGAGAGAGAGAGAGAGAGTGATGGAGGAGGGGCAAAGAGGGAGACACAGAATCTGAAGCAGGCTCCAGTCTCCATGCTGTCAAGCTCGTACCCACAGACCATGAGATCATGACCTGCACCGAAGTTGGATGCTTAAACGACTGAGCCACCCACACACCCCTCTTCAGTTTTATCTAGTTTTTAATCCCAGTCCCTTTTGATGTGATCTCTCCTTGCCACAAGGAAGAAATGGCACATAGCAGAGGTGAGAGACTAGGGGTGACAATTCCTTGATGGAGGCCCTATTCTTGGTTTCGGAGATTGTCACTGTCCCTTAGAGGCTTGTGACCTTAGAAGCTTGTGTTCTAATTGGAGGGACAAACTCTTCATTAATGTAATTAATTGAGTAGCAGAGACTCAACTCAATCAGTGCTGAAGGCGTGGGTCAGTTTCATGGCACAGGAAGCAAGGAGAGCTCCCCAAGAGCAGAGGCAGTGTGGGGTTGAGGAAGAAGAGGGCTTCAATTGGCCATTAAAAGATGAATGAGGGGCACTAGGCTGGTTCCACTGGAAGAGCGTGCAACTCTTGATCGTGGGGTCATGAGTTCAAGCCCCATATTGGGTGTAAAGATTACTTGAATAAATAAATAAAGATTTTTAAAAAGATGAATGATATTTAACAGGTGCCAGCAACAGAGAGGGTAGAGAAAACAAGGGGAGAATGGCAGTAATGGATGGGGGAATAAATGGCGCTGAAAGCAACAATATGCCAGCACTGTGGTATAATTATGCAGGGACCAGCCTTTCTGGATCACTAGGTTCCTGGAGCAGGTTAAGGGGAAGTAAGACTGCACCCCACAGTGGCTGAGACTTACGGCTCTTGAGTCAACAGCCAGGTTCTGCCCTCCAACAGCTCCTCCACTTCTTAGCCACATGACCCTGGGATCATCACTTAGCTTCTCTGGCTCCCAATTTCCTCATCCACAAACTACCTTCCTCACAGGACTGTAATGAGGGATTTCTATTCGTTAACTAATGTGTGTCAAGCACCAACTATCTGCCTGGCACTATATCCCACGAGGCTCATGGGATACATCCACAAAAAAAACCAGACCCCTGTTCTGTGGTATTCACAAGTCTTAGCATGACTTGTCCCACCACAAGCACTTAGAGCGGTGCCTGGAGCAAAAGAAGCCCTCAAAAGGGTTCATAAATCTTAGCTCTTATTAAGACTGAAAGGAGGGAGCGGGGCGCCTGGGTGGCTCAGTCGGGTAAGCGTCCAACTTCAGCTCAGGTCAAGACCTCACAGTTCGAGAGTTCAAGCCCCTCGTCGGGATCTGTGCTGACAGCTCAGAGCCTGGAGCCTGCTTTGGATTCTGTGTCTCCTTCTCTCCCTCTCTGACCCTGCCTCACTCCTTCTCTGTCTCTCACAAATAAAATAAATGTTAAAAATACTTCTTTTAAAAGAATGAAAGGAGGGGTGGCTGGGGGGCTCAGTCAGTTAAGCATCTAACTCTTGATCTCAGCTCAGGTCTTGATCTCAGGGCTGTGAGTTCAAGCCCCGCGTTGGGCTCCACACGGGGCATGAAGTCTACTTTAAAAACAACATGAAACAAAAACACAAACTAAGAGGAAATTGGGCCTGAATGATGGAGAGCCTTCCTAACACATTTTTTGAAATGAGTAAAATTATCAGTTTATCATCTGAGTCACCAATGTGGGGAATCAACGAAACTCTTGCATCTTTTGCTGAGAAATTTCCTTGCTTCCTGACAAAGCAGGGCGAGTGAAACCTCACAAGTGAGCCACTCGGAGGGTGAGTGGAAACAGAAATGTCAGCACAGACCCAAGAGAGCCCTGTGGGGTGCTTCGTCATTAGGAGCACACGGGGAGAAACACCATCATTTTAGCAAATTACTGTTTTGTTCTTATTTAAAGAAAGAACCTGCGCTCTCCCTTCATTCTACAAATGCATCCCAGATATTAAACTGAACGAGATTTCCCAAGTTCCATTATCTTTTCACTCCATAGCTTTGCCCCTAATAGAGTTCTCTGCTCTCATATGAATGTCTGCCAACTTTTTTTTTTTTTAATTTTTTTTTTCAACGTTTTTTTTTTTTTATTTATTTTTGGGACAGAGAGAGACAGAGCATGAACGGAGGAGGGGCAGACAGAGAGGGAGACACAGAATCGGAAACAGGCTCCAGGCTCCGAGCCATCAGCCCAGAGCCTGACGCGGGGCTCGAACTCACGGACCGCGAGATCGTGACCTGGCTGAAGTCGGACGCTTAACCGACTGCGCCACCCAGGCGCCCCTGTCTGCCAACTTTTTAAGTTCTTCTCTCTAAGAAATCCCATTCGAGAAGATACAGCACCTCCATTCTAGTCCAGAGAGAAAAAAGCATGCCTGGGAGAAACAGAGAAAGCCAGGGGGGTGGGGGTGGGGGGGTAGGGGGGTGGATACAGACCGCTTACAAAGTGCAGCCCGTGCGTAGAGGCAGGGACGCCCCCTGCAATTACTCAGAGCAGAGCTAACCCAACATGTCTTCTGAACACAAATTCTGATTTGGGAAACTTGAACCCTGGTATGTTCCATGAAATTCATTTCTTCCTTCTTTCCTTGCTTCCTTCCTTCCATCCTTTCTTCCCTTCCTTCCTCACCCTCCCCACTTCCTTGTCTTTTTTAATGTTTATCTATTTATTTTGAGAGAGAGAGAGAGACTACATGTGAGCAAGGGTGGGGCAGAGAGAATGGGAGAGAGAGAATCCCAGGCAGGCTCCAAGGTGTCAGCACAGAGCCTGATGTGGGGCTCGATCCCACAACCCTGGAACCATGAGCTGAGCCAAAATCAAAAGTTGGACGCTTAAATGACTGAGCCACCCAGGTGCCCCTTTTTCTTCTGTCTCAATAAAAGGACTCTCCCTGCCCACCTTCCTCCTCCCCAGAGCCCCTCAGCTGTCAGGACAGCATAAGAATATAGCCAGAAGTTGAAAGATTTGGCCAGGACCATTATTGCAAAAGTCAGAAATATTTCTAGCCTGAGTAGTTTCCCTTGTGCGTGTTCCCACCTGAACGCTTTTCTGTCTTGTACTAAAGTACCTCTTGGACACAGAAATATATCTCTGGGGCACTTGGGTGGCTCAGTCTGTTAAGTGTGGGACTCTTGAGTTCAAGTCAGGCCATGATTTCACGGTTTGTGGGATCGAGCCTCGAGTCTGGCTCTGTGCTGACAGCATGGACCCTCCTTGGGATTCCCACTCTCCCTCTGTCTCTGCCCCTCCCCTGCTCATGCTGTCTCCTCTCTCTCTCTCTCTCTCTTTCTCTCTCCTTCTCTCTCAAAATAAATAAATAAACTTAAAAAAAAAAAAAGAAATGTATCTCTTAAATGGAAGTGAAACTATGAAACACAGAAACGAGATTACATTTCTCCCCACGGAACCTTCAGTTACATCAATGGTAGTATTAGGAGGAAGCAGAGGAGGAGAAAGAGAAGGGAAGATGCCTACTGAAATGTCGTTGGGGGAACCGCTCAGCTTTCTTAGAGTTTGCTGTCCTTTACTGCTCTGAATGGACACTCACAGAGTAAGACGTGATCTTGGAGACAGGGCTCTGAGGGGGGCACATCGGCTCCTCCAACAGATGGTTCTAGACCCGTCTTGTAACCTGCTGCTGGGCCTTCCTGGAAGTGAAGATACAGTAAAATGAACACCTTGAATTCTGTTCCCTGTTCCACTTTTCCATTAAGGGCTACATGAGGGTGGAACGAACACAGGCACCTTAAGGCGATGGAAGGAAGGGATTCTCACTCTTGGACACCCACCACGTTTCAGACATGGCTGAGCAGGCTCCAGACATTCAATCCCCCTGACAATCCTCCAAGAGCGACATTATCTCAGTTTACACGTGAGAAACCCAGGCACCGAAAGGGTAAGAACACTGCCCAGGGTCACACATTTCACTGGTGTGGAATCAAGAGTGGAGGCCAAGCTGGTCTGGCCTAAAGCCCATGGTCCTTCGATTCAGCACCCACCTCAGCCTTCATGCTTTGTGAATGTAGACAACTCATCCTCCTGCCAGGCCCCCCCTTGAGTAGAACCAAGCTAATTTTAGGTGGGTGGTTGTGTGTGAGTTTTTCGACAACAATCCTATGTGGCAGATGCCTTTTTTAATCTTCATTTTATGGATAAGGAAACTGAGGCTCAGATTGGTGGAGAAACTCACCTGAGTCCCCGCTCCTAAGTGGTAGGTCCCTACCTGTTCATCCCGAAACCATGCCTGTCTGGCTATGCCTGTCAGGGAAAAATAGTGTGGGCTTCCTGGGCAGTGTAAGTGTTACCAATCACAGACCAGGGGATTTAGATTTGGGGCTTGGCTTCACCTCTAATAACAGGAACTATGGGGGCGGATTCACTTACTTAGTTATCTTTAGACAACTGCCCAGTCAGCTTTCTCATCATTCAACAGAACTCAAAGCAACCTTGCTTCTCCCCAATATAAGGGAATTAGGGTAGGGATTGTGGTGGGAAAAAAAACAAAAACAAAACAAAACTAAAGCCATACCCCGCGGACTTGACCTTTTTAAAAATTGGTATACTTTTACATGTATTTCCCTGTTTGATCCTAAGAGATGCTTTCATTTCTGTCCATTTCCGTGCTGGTTCCCCAAACTCCCCTTTGATTCTGTGAGTTCCCCAATACGCTTCTAATAAATCCCTATTCTGACTAAGCAGAATCAGTGTCTGTTGGCTACAAATACAACCCTACTCTATATACTAAGTGTGTGAATGTAAGCCTTTAATTTATACTTATCTGGAATCCATTTAAGTATAAAATTAAATAATACAAACCCCCTACGTTTTATTAGAAAAAGACAAAGGACAGGAAACCAAAGAGTGCTTTTGGTTTGGCTTTTGTTGTTTCTTCATTTTGATGTAACTCGGGATGTAGAACACTTTTACATTTTTGCATCGGACAACAATTCAGATATATTTGTTATAACACCCCTTATGCTTATCATACCACATGCCCCGGTTATGAGTGTGGAAATAAATACCTGGTCATTATGTTAACAAGGTCTGTGCAGATTCACCTCAATCCCCTGTATTTTACTTATCCCCATAACTAGACACGGGTACGTAATTTTCCTAACAATTACTCTGATTAGAATTCTGAAGTGACATAGGAATCAAAGAAAGATGACATTGTATTTAGTATTTGATTTTATTTTTTATATGAAAGGAAGAGAGAGAGAGAGAGAGAGAGCAGGGAAGAGGGGCAGAGAGAGAGAGAGAGAGAGTCTTAAACAAGCTCCACACTCAGCCTGGAGCCCAATGCAGAGCTCGCTCCCACAACACTGGGATCATGACCTGAGCGGAAATCGAGAGGTGGATGCTCACCTGACTGACCCCCCAAGGTGCCCCCATTGAATATTTTATTAATCATCTGTTGCCACAATAATTCTGGGTAGCAAACACCCTGAGACTCGGTGGTGTAACCTAGTAAGAATTTATTTTGCTTACGTTTCTATAAAAAGCTGGGCTCTCTTTGCGGATCGGGCGGGGTTTGCCCTTACGCTGACAGTCGCCCGAAGTTGGCGAGGCAACTCTGCTGATCTTGGCTGGGCTGTCTCCTAGATCTGAGGGTGATCTGGTGACCAGGTGGTCTACAGTGGCCTCGGCTGGGACAACTGGGACAAGCCGAGTCATCTTCCAACACGGGCACGTTCTCATTGTGAAGGCAGAGGACCAGGGGAAGATGCAGAAATGCACGAGTGCCTCCTTACAAATCGGCTTATTTCACATCTGCTAACATCCCCTTGGCCAAAGCAAATTAGAAAGGTGTTCCACCTCTTGATGGGAAAAACTGTAAACGCATTGCAAAAGGCATGGATCCAGGATGAATTAGGGCCATTGACTCAATCCATCTAACGCAGACTATTTGGAAACGTATAACTTTAATATATTATGCGATTTTGAAAAGTGGCAGGCAGCCACACCCTCTGTAGACAGACCGTGACTTCTCTATTTTTTCAATAGTTCCGTCCCAACAACATTAAATTGAGTAGCTACTATGTGCTCAGCAGTATGAAAGGGACTGTAGGTACTCTTGAACAGGTGGGATGCAGAGAAATGGGTCACAGTCGCCACCCCTTGGTAATTACATTGCTTCCAATTTCATCATATGAACAAAAATGAAGTGTATTTGGAACCGTGTCTGTTCCTTCAGAGACAGGCTCTAAAGTCAGACACAGTTTGATATCTCACAAAGGCAGGCTTGACAGTTTGGCACTTACTCTCGAGTCAAAACAGAATGTGTCTCAAGGGCACGTTACTGAGCAAAGAATTCCGGATAGACAGAATTGCCGCTGGGAGCCATTATGAGCCCAGAGCAAAGGCTTGGATAATGTCCTCCATGCTTAGATAAGCTCTCTGACTCCTCAAATAGGTCACTTGTAGACAAAGCTCCTCGTAAGCAAACAGAGCCCAGACCCCTTCAGATGAGGCATGCAGATAAAGGCCCAGGCAGCTCCAGAACTTTCCTATGCAATGAGTCAGGTCCTAGAGAAAGCCAAGGCTCAGCTGTAGCATAACATGGGACTCAGGAGCACGTGTGTGTGCACGCACCCATGTGTGCCACGGGGATTAGAGGAAATACCAGATTTCTTTTTTTTAAGAGAGAAAAATATTTCTCTCTTTTCCAAACTTTTCTAAAAAGCCAAAGGAATTGGGCCACCACCTTCACCATACTTAAGTCCCAAGAAAACTCTCCTCCTAAGCTGCTTGGTGAGTGATGGCGTTTGGGGAGGGATTTGTCTTAAATGCATGGCAGAAAAGACAATACTGGCCAAGGAAACCTTTCAAGAACATTAAGGTCTCCCAAACACATTGTTTTCTGACAATGATTCATTTGTAGACCTTCCTGGAAGCAATCAAAAAGCTTTTTAAAGAGGAGCATAAACGTTATGGTAGTCTAGTATAACTGTTGAGTAGAATATGCATTTTTACTACTAAAAAGACAAATTCATGATTTAAAAAAAAGCAGTTTACAACTTAGAAATTCCCAACGAGGTATCCTCACAGAGGATACATCACCTAAACACTATGCAGGATCCTTTTGAGTATTTCCTTAATTTGTGGGTTTTACTGCATGTAGTAATAATACAAGGACAACTGGATTCACAGTCGGGCGATCAAGGCTCTCAGGTCTGCTCTGGCACAGGCCGTGTGCACACTGGGCGTATCGCACCACCTCCCTGGGCCCCAGGTTCCAAGCGTGTGAGTTTTTCTTGTTAATATCCAGAGCCCTTGCATCAGAAGGTCTTTGGAGCCAACCAAATGTAATTAAGCGTATTTTTCCAACATATAATGTTGCAACAAAAAGGCGAGTTGTCGAACCATTTTCCCCAAACCATTTAACAGCCTCCAGGGAGACAGGATTTCCTTTCAAAGTAAACTATATTTCGATTCATAGAATGTTTTTATTACCCAAATTGGACTAAGTAATTGACTGTTTTTGGAACCGAGTCCCTCATTGTCTCAGTAACAATCAGCTAATGACACACTGCATAGTAAAATGATAAACTGAAAAGATTCAGGTAAGATTTCCCGTAATTGTTTGCTATAAAACCAATCTTGCCTTCCCCAATTACTCTTTGACTCCTCAAGATACGATCACTACGTTTAAATCGATCCTATAATTTGGTACATACACCAGCTTGCAAGCACACAACGATGTGTACCCTGATGAAACAGAGCAGTGATGGTATTTTTATACTGTTTCGGGAGGGCATTCTAGAAACGGTCTGTGTGAGCAGAGTGCAAGCACCATTCGAACTCCTCTGACACTTTACGTTTCTTTAATGTTACATTTTATAAATAAGGGTCAAGGTTGAGCATTTTTCTTTTTCCTTAAATCTTTAGTTTTTTTCCATTCACCATCATCACTCAAAACATTCAGGGGCACTTAAACTGGTGCAAAGTGCCATCCTGGGAAGAACTGGGAGACACTGGCCCTGACCTTAGGAAGTACACAACCGAAGTAAAGAAATAAGGTATGAATACACAAATATAAATATCTATCATTGCATGCCAAAAGCAGTCTATTTTAATTTTTTTAATGTTTATTTTTGAGAGAGAGTGAGAGAGAGAGAGAGAGAGATTGAGAGAGACAGAGAGTGACAGGGGGAGGGGCAGAGAGAGAGGGATACACAGTGTCCAAAGCAGGCTCCGGGCTCTGAGCTGTCAGCACAGAGTCCAAAGAGGGGCTTGAACTCATGAACCTCAAGATCATGACCTAAGCCAAAGTCAGACGCTTAACTGACTGAGCCACCCAGGCACCCCATTAAAAAAATTTTTTTTAATGTTTATTTATTTTTGAGAGAGAGACAGAGACAGAGAGCCAGCGGGGGAGGGGCAGAGAGAGAGAGACAGACAGACAGACAGAATCTGAACAGGCTCCAGGCTCTGAGCACAAAGCCCAAAAGTAGCCTATTTTAGAGTAAGATTCATGGTCCGGACTCTGCCCCTATGGATTAGAGGGATCCGGTGCAAGTGATACAAGAGAGGCTATTGGTGTTGACAAGGGAGTAGACACTGAATGACGCCCGTATATTCCTGAAAAGGGAAGGGAACATACAGTGGGCACTTCTAATTTTCCCAGAAGGAAAGGATACATCTCTAGTTTGTGTACTGATGGTCATAGCTACCTTTTCTTTTTTTCTTGTCACACTTCCTGTCTATTCCCTAACTTTTCCAAGTGTCTCTCTAGGATCATATCTTCACCAGTGTTTCGTTGCATCTTTGCACATGGGCATGAACTCGAGCTGTGGCGACACCACCTTGCACAGCTTTTCCATACTAGAAATATCAATTGACTGCTGTTTTTCCAGACACAGATAATTAATCAGAGAGACATAAATGTGCCCGTAAGAATCTTGTTTGTGTGCACGTCTTATAAATACATATTTTTTTGCTGTTGGTAAAAAGGAACACAGATAAATGGACGGGCTTCATGGATGGCCATTGGTCTGGGGACTCACCCCTCCCCTTGTCCCAGGGGTGCAAATTCAGTCCAAAATGAACATCACTTGCTTAAATCATTAGTCGCTGACCATACAGAGGTAATGCCGGCCCATCTGATAGGTGATCAATGTCACTGTCTACGGTCAGCGTGACCACAGTGACCAGGAAAGGCTGTGCTGCCATTACGTTGCCTTGAGCTATAAGAATGTCCCTTCTTTTAAAGACTATTTTTAGGCTTAATCTTGCTGTAACACAGCAACTCATATTTCTTCCCTCTAATCATCCAAAACTCAAACTAAGTTTCCATAAGCTTCTGATAGGATACAGTCTATGCAAAATAATATCTGAAGTTACCCATCTTGATTAATACCACTTGACTGAGACAAATTTGGTAAAAGAATCAGCCTTACGACACAGTCGTACTAAGGCTCTGTCTTAGGGACAGTACCCAGCTCTTTTCCAGCCTTGTTCATTGAGAAGGACTGGCCATCCATTCTCCTTACATTCCTACTCACTCCCAGAGATCTGGGGTCTTTGTTAATGTAGTTTAAAGACATAAGTCAGTTGGGGAAATATTAGTAATCAAAGCAACAAACGTAAGTGCTCCTCACAGAACCTGAGATGTTCAAAGGGTTCTGTGAGCCGAAGTGCATAAGATCGTTTTCATTCAAAACTATGTAAAAGCCCCTTATCAATAAAATGCAGAACTACCCACGGGAATGACTGTCAACCCAGTACATGTTGCGTCTTATGAAATCTGCCGATAAAGACTGTGAAGTCGCTTGGGCTTTTCAGGGGAGAGTCAGAGTCCAATTGGGAGTATTGGACGGTTAAAGGGGGCACAAAGGTGTTTTCCGAATACTGTGCAGCTATGAACTACTCTCCTCATATGTTGATCCTGGATGGCAATGCCACTCGTGGCTTCATCTTTCAACGAGGAAATGCAGAAATGGAGACTAAAACAAGACCCAGGGACACACAGGAAGGTACGTTAATACAAGCTAGAGCACAAGAAGGGATTGGAAGTTACCAAAGAGAGCTGATCAGAGCAGACAACCCACATGCACAATCAAAGCAAACAAAGTAAACAATCAAAAGCCCACCCCACTTGACATCTAGATATTTTGCCAGATTTTCATTCCATTCTGTGGTTTGTAGTAGGACCTGGGATTGAAGCTCTTTTTTTTTTTTTTTTTTTTTTTTTTTTAAGAGCAGATATATAACACCCAGGAGAGTTCTGTAACAGGCAAGGCTAAGTGGCTAAGCAGTAGAGGTGCACTCAGAAACCCAAGGGCCTGAAGATCTAAGAAAGAAAACAACACTGCTGGTCTCCTGGTCCTGCAGTCTCCACTGAGCAGGCTGGGTGAAAAGCTGTGACCTAGAAGCAAATAGGTTGGGCAGGATCAGGGAAGAACAGAGGCTTCGTTGGAGATCTGCGATGCCAGGTAGCCGCAGAAAAACTGGGATATAGGAATAGAAAGATCTCTGACCCTGCAGTATAGCCTGAACACCAGCTGGCTGCAGGTCTGGGAGGCAGGAGACAGGGAAGAGACAGGGCCAGCAGAGAGCAAAAGCCTGGCTGTCCAACCTGAAGTCCCATTCTCTGCTGTTTCCCAACAGCTTCCTGCGTTATACTTAACGCCATAAAGAAGTGTTTCCTGGGGCGCCTGGGTGGCTCAGTCGGTTCAGCGTCCGACTTTGGCTCAGGTCATGATCTCATGGTCCGTGAGTTCGAGCCCCGGGTCGGTCTCTGTGCTGACAGCTCAGAGCCTGGAGTCTGTTTCAGATTCTGTGTCTCCCTCTCTCTCTGACCCTCCCCTGTTCATGCTCTGTCTCTCTCTGTCTCAAAAATAAATAAACATTAAAAAAAAATTAAAAAAAAAAAAGAAGTGTTTCCTTCACTAGCCAAATTGTGACCTGTGACTTCTTTTCATTCTTAGTAAGTTAGCTTAAGACTGGAAGCAAACATTTTCGCTATGCAAGAGTGCATTCCATAACAGATCCAGGAAGGATAAAACAACACAACATCTTTTCCGTGGAAAAAGATAACAAAAGGCGTTTCGTAAACTTGAAAAAAAATCTTGAAAAATATGATTTTCATCCTATCAAGAAGAAAAAAAATTTTAAAGGGAAAGCAAGCTTCTGTAGTGTTCATAAAGTTTGAATTGCTAAATTCAATGATCCCATCCAAATAGCATTCTTTAAATGGTAATGATAAAATTATAGAAAAGAGGAACACAGTACCAGTTACTAGGAATGGGGGTGGGCGGGAAGTAAGTGGGTGTGGCTAAAAAAGGAAACATTACAGATCTTTATGGTGATGGATGTGTTCTGTATCTTGACCACATCAGTGCCAATATTCTGGTTGTGAGACTGCAGTACGGTTTTATAAGATGTTACCGTTGAGGAAACCTGGGTATCAAGTGCATATGGAATCTCTCTGTATTGTTGCTTATACCTGCGTGTAAATCTATAATGATCTCAAAATAAAAAGTTTAACTAAAAAAATTATCTGTGGGGTGCCTGAGAGGCTCAGTCGGCTAAGCGCCAAACTTCGGCTCAGGTCATGATCTCGTGGTCTGTGAGTTTGAGCCCCACGTCGGGCTCTGTGCTGACAGCTCAGAGCCTGAAGCCTGCTTCGGATTCTGTATCTCTCTCTCTCTCTCTCTCTGTCTGCCCCTTCTCAGCTCACACTCTCTCTGTCTCAAAAATAAATAAACATAAAAAAATTTTTTTTTTAATTATCTGTTATGTAACAAAAACGTCTCCTCATCATTATCAAAAGTCTTTAGTTTGGACTTCTGGGGAAGATGGCTGAGAAGAAGGATCCTAAACTCACCTCACCCCACGGATACACCTAAATAACATCCACATCAGTGTAAATAACCCAGAACATGCCCTTTAGACTGGGGGAACAAACTGTCCACTGCTTATCGTAGAGAAGAGGCCATATTGAAAATGCTTCCTAACAATACATCCCACCTTGTATTCTCCTGAAGACCCATCTCTTCCAACCTGCCCTTGGTAGGAGCCCATCCCCAGTGTCACCACAAGCCCAGCATCGTGCAAGCAGCTGTGACGGGGGCCAACACCAGTCCAAATTAACTCCTGCCCTGGGAAAGAAGAGAACCACACACACCAGCTCCACTGTGGCCCCAGCAGAGGGAAGACATCTGGTCTGACTCCAGGCTCTGCCCACCGATGAAACCCCTCAGGGGCAACACAGGGAAAGTGCCTTGCAATTCAATGTACCTGAAGCTCTGCTAAATGCCTTGTCTGACTCAACTCAAGCCCCAGGCAGCCCCAGATTGGCTCACTAACAAGACAGGGACTAAGCCCTGCCCACAATAGTTAAAGAGAACCATTGCACACAACTGCACAGAGGGCAAACACAGCTCAGCCACAATAGTAAGGCCCACCCGATGCCTAGAGTAGACACCTGGGAAGCACTAGGTTCTGGTGAACAGGGAACATTGCACTGGTGAACTATAGGACCTCTTCTTCATAGGGCCACTACTTTCAAAAGCAGGAGACATAGCTGACTTTCCTGACACATAGAAACAGACACAGAGAGACAAAATGGCGAGACAGAGGAATATGTTCCAAATGAAAGAACAGGACAAAATCATAGCAAGGGAGCTTAAAAAATGGAGGTAAGCAATATGCCTGATAGAGAATTTAAAGTAATGGTCATACAGATACTCAGTGGACTTGAGAAAAGAGTATAGGACCTCAGTGAGACCTTCAACAAAGAGATAAAATATATAAAAAGAGAACCAACCAAAGATGAATAACTCAATACCTGAAATTAAAAATACACTAGAAGGAATAAATAGTAGATACGGGAAGCAGAACAACCAATCAGTGACCTGGAAGACTAATGGAAAGCAGTCAAGCTGAACAGGAAAAAGAAAAAATAAAAATAAAGAATGAAAATAGATTAAAAGAACTCAGTAACACCACCAAGTGTAATAACATTTGCATTATAGATATCGCAGAGGGAGAAGAAAGAGAAAAGTGGGAAGAAAATTTATTTGAAGATTAGGAAACAACAGATGCTGATGAGGATGCAGAGAAAGGGGAACACTTTTGAACTGTTGGTGGGGATGCAAACTGGTGCGGCCACTCTGGAAAACAGTGTGGAGAGTCCTCAAAAAATTAAAAATAGAAGTATGCTATGACCCAGCAATTGCACAACTAGGTATTTATGCAAAGTATACAAAAAATGCTGATTCAAAGGGACACATGCAACCTAATGTTTATAGTACACGATCAACAATAGCCAAATTATGGAAAGAGCCCAAATGTCCATCGACTGATGAATGAATAAAGAAGATGGGGTGTATATATATATATATATATATATATAGTAGTGGAATATTACACAGCGGTCAAAAAGAATGAAATCTTGCCATTTGCAACTACATGGATGGAACTAGAGTGTATTATGCTAAGCAAAATAAGTCAGTCAGAGAAAGATAAATATCATATGATTTCATTCATATGTGGAAGTTAAGAAACAAAACAAATGAAAATAGGGAAAGGGAAGGAAAAGTAAGATAAAAACAGAAGGAGGCAAACCATAAGAGACTCTTAAACACAGAGAACAAACAGGGTTGCTGGAGGGGAGGTGAGTGAGTAAAGGACTAAATGGGTGATGGGCATTAAGGAGAGTACTTGTTGGGATGAGCACTCAGTGTTATATGTAAGTAATGAATCAAGGGGTTCTATTCCTGAAACCAATACTACATTGTATTGAATTTAAGTAAATAAATGTTTTAAAGAAAGAAAATTTATTTGAAGAAATAATAGCTGAAAACTTCCTTAATCTGGGAAAGAAAACAGAAATCCAGACTCAGGAGGCACAGAGATCCCCCCAACAAAATCAACCCAAGGAGGCCCACACCAAGATTTAACAAGTAAAATGGCAAAAATTAAGTGATAAAGAGAGAATTTTAAAACAGTAAGAGAAAAATAAAACAGTTACATACAAAGGAAATCCCATAAGGGTATCAGCTGATTTTCAGCAGAAAAAAAAATATGGAGACAAATGAACATGAAAACACAATGTTCCAGTATTTGGGATCCAGTAAAAGCTGTTCTAAGAGAGAAGTTTATAGTAATATGGGCCCGCCTCGAAAGCAAGAAAAATCTCAAACAACCTTACATTACACCTAAAGGAGCTATAAGAAAGAGAACAAACAAACCCCAAACCAGTAGTAGGAAGTAAATAATAAAAATTAGAACAGAAATGAATGATATAGAGACTAAAAACAAAATAAAACAAAACAAAACAAAACAAAAACAATATGACAGATCAATAAAACCAGGAGCTGGTTCTTTGAAAAGATCAACAAAATTGATAACCCCTAACCAAACTCATTAAAAAAAAAAAGACTCAAATAAACAAAGTCAGAAATGAAAGAGGAGAAATAATAGCCGACATCACAGAAATACAAAAGATTATGAGAATATTATGAAAAATTATATGCCAACAAATTGTATAACTTAGAAGAAATGGCTGAATTCCTAGAAACATATAACTTCCCAAAACTGAATACAGGGAGAAACAGAAAATTTGAACAGACCAATTACCAGCAATGAAATTGAATCAGTAACCAAAAAACTCCCAACAAACAAAAATCCAGAACCAGATGGCTCCACAGGTGAATTCTACCAAACGTTTAAAGAAGAATTAAAACCTATTCTTGTCAAGCTATTCCAAAAAATAGAAGAGGAAGGAAAGCTTCCAAATTAATTCTACGAGGCCAGCATTACCCTGATGCCAAAACCAGATAATGACACAACTGTAGGCCATATCTCTGATAAATATAAATGCAAAAATCCTCAACAAAAATTAGCAAACTGGATGCAATAATACATGAGAAAAATATTCACCATGACCAAGTGGGATTTATTCCTGGGATGCAAGTCTGGTTCAATATTTGCAAATCAATCAATGTGATACATCACATCAAGAGAATGGATAAAAACCACATGATCATTTCAAGAGATGTAGAAAAAGCATGTGACAAAGTACAACATCCACTCTTGATAAAAAAAAAAACAACCTTCAACAAAGTGAGTTTAGAGGAAACGTACCTCAACCTGATAAAGCATATACATGAAAAACCCACAGCAAACATCATAGTCAATGGTGAAAAAATGAGAGTTTTTCCCCTAAGAACAGGAACAAAACAAGAATGTCCACTCTCACCATTTTTTTTCAATACAGTCCTAGAAGTCCTAGCCACAGCAGTAAGACAAGAAAAGGAAATAAAAGTCATCCAAATTGGTAAGGAAGGAGTAAAATCTTCACTCTTTGCAGATTACATGATACTGTATATAGAAAACCCTAAAATCTCCACCAAAAAACTACTAGAGGTGATAAATGATTTCAAGTAAAGTCACAAGATACAAACTCAGTATATATAAATCTGTTGCATTTCTACACATTAACAATGAAGTAGCAGAAAGAGAAATTAAAAAAACACTCTCATCGGGGTGCCTGGGTGGCTCAGTCGGTTGAGTGTCTACTTCAGCTCAGGTCATAATCTCAGTTTGTGAGTTCAAGCCCCACATCGGGCTTGCTGCTGTCAGCACAGAGACCACTTTGGGTCCTCTGTTCCCCTCGCTCTCTGCCCCTCCCCCATTCACTCTCTTTTTTTTTCTCTCTCTCTCTCTCTCTTAAAAATAAACATTAAATAAATAAATAAATAAAGTACTTATACTTCTTTAGCCTTTTGAAAACAAAACAAAACAAAACAAAACAAAACAATCTCGCAATTGCACCAAAAAGAATAAAATATCTAGGAATAAACTTAATCAAGAAGGTGAAAGACCTGTACTCTGAAAACTTACAAAATATTGATGAAAAAATTGAACAGGACACAAACAAATGGAAAGATATTCCATGTTCATGGATTGGGAGAACAAATATTGTTAAAATGTCCATACTACCCAAAGCAGTCTACGGATTTAATGCAATCCTTATCAACATACCAACAGTATTTTTCACAGAACGGGAATAAATAATCTTAAAATGAATATGGAACCACAAAAGAAGAAAGCTAGTGGTATCACAATCCCAGATTTCAAGAAATACTACAAAGCTGTGGTAATCAAAACAGTATGGTACTGGCACAAAAACAGACACATAGATCAAAAGAAAAGACTAGAGAGTCCAGAAATAAACCCATGCTTATATGATCAATTAATCTACGACAAAGGAAGCAAGAAAATGCAATGGGAAAAAGACATCTCTTTAACAAATGGTGATGGGAAAACTGGACAGCAACATGCAAAAGAATAAAACTGGACTACTTTCTTACAGCATACACAAAAATAAGCTCAGAATGGATTGAAGACCTAAATGCAAATGCAAATTCTAACTAATGTGCTAGGTACTTCAGGGTGCATAGAGAGACAGAGACAAGCAAGACCTCAACTCTGAGAAACAACACAACCTAATTTGAATGCCACCAAAAAAAAAAAAAAAAAGAGTGAAAGCTAATGTTTGTTCTCATTCCCCCTAATTTTTTTTTTTCAGACACTTTTCTAACTTTTCATAGACTGGAGATAAACACAATTCCTTCTTCCTGCCTCAGGACCTTGGTCCTTACTTTACCTTCTGTCCCAGCTCTTGGAATGACTGGTCCATTCTCATCTTTCAGGCCTCAGTTCAAACGTTGGCTTCTCAGAAGGACCACGACTACCCTATCTAAAGCAGTATGCCTGTCCCCAGTTGGAAGGAGAGTGAAAATGTCTATCATCTGTCCCCTTCACAAGAATGCAGACTCCATAACAGCAAAATCGTATCCCTCTTGTTTACCTAAAAATATTCGCTTATGGAGTAAAAGATGTAATGTTAACTCCTAATTAGGTCTGAATACTGAAACAATAGGATTGTTTCCTTCCTCGGATGTGGATAAATGAAGACATCAGATTCACTCACTGGGGGTTCACTGAAGTCCTTGGCCCATCTGGCCCTGGTTTTGGAGTCCCTAGGGCTCTTCATCAGCTGGTTCCCCCAGGTCTGTGCCTGAGCCAGGTCTGACCAGGAGAGGAAGCACATCCATAGCATCAGTCACTGGGCACCAGTCCCTGGGTCATGTTGACAGTTTTGAAATTGGCCAGAGATGAGTGCTGGCGCCCCTGCAGCCTCTCTGAGTGCAGGTGTCCCCCTACCCTGGCCTGGACTGTACAGCTTAGCACCAGGTCCTGCTGCCTCTCGGCCAGGCCCATTCCAGCTTGCAGGGCTGCTTCCCGGACACGCTCCCATGCCGTGCTGGACTCTGCCCCACTCATGGCTCCCACCTCACAAAGTAGTCGTGGTCCTGCCACGAATGGATGGATGGATGGATGGATTGCACAGAAACAGAACTCTGTCAGCTCACACCGACTGGCTCATGAGGACCCGCAGCGCACATCTCTTTCTAGTGACTTCATGGTGGAAGCTTGCAGTTGCCCACAGGGAAAGTATTCACCCCATTGAAATCAGCAGATGCTTCACATCAGGACTTTGTTCCCCCGCAGAGACCTGGTCGTTAAATAGTGCCAGCACCCCAGTGGCTGAAGCCCACCAGAGCTGGAAAGGCTCGCGCTCTCTGGACATGTCCTGTTGCTTTGCTGTACCGTCCAGAGAGATGTTTCCCACAGTGCCCCTCAGCCAGCCCCTCACACTGGACCGGAGTCAGTTCAGGCAGCTGCCTCCCCAGGCTTTCAATCCTCATCTCCTCCCCCTGTCCGCCCCACTCCCCAGAGACACATATACAGGCACACGCACGCACACACGCGGTGAGGTCTCATCGGGTTGGACTCTTTAAGACACATTGCAAATTCTAACAAAAGTGCTGGGCACTTCAGAGTGCCCAGAGACACACGGAGACAAGCAAGACCTCACCTCTCACAGGCAACACCATCTAATTTGAACGCTACCCCAAAAATAAAAAGATAACGAAAGCTAATGTTTGTTCTCGTTCTCCCCCAATTGTTTTTTCCTAGATGCTTTTCTAAGTTTTCATAGACGCGGAGATCAACACAATTAATATCACTGACATCATCAAGGGTGCTGACACAAATGTGCGATCAGTTGCCCAGAAGAGAGAAAGAAAATAACGCAGCACTGCGAGGAGGGTCAGCCCGAGTGCATTGTCACATTTGTGGGCCATTAGTCACACGCGGCCTGGAGACGCTCTTCGTTCTTGTCCAGCCTGATGATGACATCTGTGATCATCAACCAAGCGATGACAACTGATGATCAGGAGCATGTAAGGGGCTTTTTCAAACTCTGAGCAAGCAACAGCCCCATCTCCTAGAGGCTTAGCCCTTCCTTGAAAGACTGCTGCTTTAAATATCGTATTGCTTATTTTACGTACGTTTCTAGCTATTTCCACAATTGAATTATAAGCTCCTTAAAGACAAGAGACTGTGGATTGCACATTTATTGTGTCTTTGAGGATTCTCAGGCAGTTCTGATAACATTAAAGCTAAAATTTTCTGTATGTCAAAAACAAACAACACCGTAAATACAATGTAAGGGCAAACGACAAAACGCTGAATTTATTGGCAACATATCCCATCTGTTACATAATTTTCAAACTTCTTATATTCTATTAGAAAACATTCATTCCCCTTCCTCAAATAGGCAGAGACCAAAAGGGGAAATTCATAAAAATACACAGATGGTCAATAAACACTTGAAAATGTAATTAGTCCTAGAAGTTATTTTAAAAGATGCAAATTTAAGCAACAATAGAATGCTTTCTTTGCTTATTAAATTAATTTTTAAATAGTTTAAATGATTATACTTTGTGTAAATAATTTTGGGGGGAAATGGGTGCTAACCTACATTGCTGGGAGAAGCGTACTTGTGGTATTGCTAAAAAAGGGAAATTGGAGGGGCCCCTGGGTGGCTCGGTGGGTTGAGCGTCCAACTCTTGATTTCTGCTCAGGTCATGATCTCATGGTTTGTGAGATGGAACCCCTCGTCAGACTCTGCACTGATGACATAGATCGTGCTTGGGATTCTCTCTCTCCTCTCTCTCTGCCCCTCCCTCACTCAGCTTTCTCAAATTAAATAAATAAACTTAAAGAAAGCAAAATTGGAAATAGCGGGAGTGTGCAAGAGGAAGAAATTCAGTGGATTATAGTATATACGTAGAATGGAACACAGTAAAACCATTCAAATATTGTTATAGAAAAATATTTAATGACATGGAAAATGGTCATGGAATGTTGTAAACATCGAGCCATTGTAGAAAAAATACAAAAATCTACAAAAATACCATATACTGTTTTGTGATAAAAAGGCAAATATTTACCATGAAAACAGTTCATTCCATGTGTGGATCTTTGGTAAAGTCTTTCTTTTGGAAACAGAAAATAATGAAATCCCCTCTTCCAATGTTCATATATTATTTGGGAGTGACCCTTCTTCCACGAGGCAAAGATTGCTTCAGGCCATTTGTGTCAGGCAGATAAAATATGTCACCTAACAGGGGCCCCTGGGCTGCTCGGTTGAGTGTCTGACTTCAGCTCAGGTCATGATCTCACAGTTCGTGAGTTCAAGCCCCGCATTGGGCTATGCACTGTCAGTGTGGGGCTTGCTTCGGCTCCTCTGTCTCCCTCTCTCTCAGCCCCTCCCCTGCTCACGCTGTCTCTCTCAAAAATGAATAAACATTTGGGGCCCCCGGGTGGCTCAGTCAGTTAAGCGTCCAACTTCAGCTCAGGTCATGATCTTGCAGTTCCTGAGTTCGAGCCCCGCGTGGGGCTCTGTGTTGACAGCTCAGAGCCTGGAGCCTGCTTTGGATTCTGTGTCTCCCTCTCTCTCTCTGCCCCTTCCCCTGCTTGCGCTCTCTCAATCTCTCTCTCTCTCAAAAATAAATATTTAAAAAAATGAATAAACATTTAAATATATATTAATTTAAATTAATTATATAATTTGAATTATTATATATTATATATTGTATATTATATATTATGTAATTTAATTTAAATTAAATTAAATATATAAATTATAATTAATTTAAATTAAATATATATGCACATATATATATCTATCTCAACTAACGGAAGATCATAATATGCATTGAAGCTGGAGGTCAAGTTCTCAGTTATAGTTATGTGGCACTAATAAAAAGCAGCCATTAGAGCCTGAAGGTGCAGGCTTGGATTTAGTCAGAGGGTGTTGAGTCAGTGTCCTAGGAGGGAGATGGGACGACGTGCACAGCAGGGCTGGGAAGGGCTGGCAGCTGGGGCAGTGGTAGGGAGGGGACAGAACGGATGCTCCCCACTACTCTACTGGAGAAGGACAAGCTCTGAAGACCTCAGGAAGACCCGCCCCCTCTGGTCCCAGAGCAGCGTCCAGCGGATCCTGTCTTGTTCTACACAAGCCACGTTAGAAGGACGTGTCCTCAGGCAGCCCAGCTGTCACTCACAAGAGGTGGTTCTGTGTTTGCAAATCAGGAGTTCAGACGGCATTACTGTGTGAGCAGCAGGGTCCAGAATGTACTGAGTCCACGTGGTGGGCGCTCCCTTGGGGAAGCTGTCCCAGGATATCCGGGAGTGCAGAAAGTACCTTCCATGTCAATTTAGATTCCCACTGGTCCAGAGCCTGCGAGTGTGACTGCATTTAAATGCGTTTCTGAGGGACGTCTGGGTGGCTCAGCCGGTTAAGGTCTGACAGGATCTCAAGTTCGTGAGTCCGAGTCCCCGCATCGGGGGATCAGGAACCCTGCTTCGGGTGAGCCCCGCTTCTCTCCCTCTCTCTGCCCCTCACTGACTTGCACCCTCTGTCTCAAAAAATAAAACTAAAAAAAAAAAAAAAAATAAGTAAATTAAATAAATGGATTTCCGAAGCGTTGGCATGCGATGTGATCTATCCCCTCCTAATAGGAAAGATCTGCTTTTCTCCCCGCCCAAAGCTCCCTTACCCCACCGTACCTTAAGTTCAACTTCGACTCTAACACTTAGGACATTTCTCCAGAGTCTGCAGAGTCAGTTGCCACAGGAGAACCTGCTCAGACATTCGGCCCGATTAACCGCCTATTTAACCTAAGTGATGGTGCAGTTCGTCCGCATGGCTAAACCGGACGGCATGTGTGGAAACCGCAAAGGCACACGTCGGTCCTCGAAGTCCAGCTAGGTGGTGTCTTAGTCCAGGCAGGCCACTCCAACAGATTATCTGAGACTAGGTGGCTTGTAAATAACAGAGTCTGATTTCTCACACATCGGGAGGCTGGAAGTCCACGCTCCGGGGGACTACAGTCAGTGCCAGCCCGCTTTCTGGTTCATAGACAGCATCTTCTATGTATAACCTCACAGAGTGGAAGGGGCAAAGGGGCTCTCTGAGGTCTCTTTCACAAGGGCACCAATTCCATTCACGAGGGCTCCACGCTAGTGACTTAATCCGCCCCCCCCCCAAGGGCCCCACTGCCTTTGTCGAGATTTCAACGTATTGAGGCCAAACATTCAGGCCACAGCAGGCAGTATCCACCACAGCTCAGGATCTGAAAATAAGCTGGAAAAAAATCCCTAGGAGCAAATGGCCAAACATAAAATACAGCTTCATCCTCTTATATGAGGTGTGATGCTTTCCCTGGTGATGAAAAATTTAAAGTAAAAACTGCCTTCCTTGGTACTGCTGGGCACACAGAAGTATAAAAGGCTTAGGGTCCGAAGGGACCCGAGGGATGATTTTTCACCACTCCTCTCCTAAAGTTAGCATCCTCTTTCTGATCTTCCTAGTGCCACAATGCAGCCTGTCACCATGCAGCCCCACCGGCGTCATGCTCACTCCCTTTTAAGGTGGCCAATCCACGGGGCAGGCCTGATGGTTACAAAGGGCGTCCTTTCACTGAATGAAAGCCTGCCTTTCCGAACTTCACCCTCTACTTCTAGGTCAGCCTTCACGGAAGACCAAAAGGTACAAAATCTATGCTACTAATTATAACAATGTGGGTTTTAAAAAAATTTTTAATGTTTATTCATTTTGAGAGAGAGAGAGAAGGAGCAGGGGGAGGGGAAGAGAGAGAGGGAGACACAATCCAAAGCAGGCTCCAGGCTCCGAGCTATCAGCACAGAGCCCGACGTGGGGCTTGAACTCAGGAGCCATGAGATCATGACCTGAGCTGAAGTCAGAGGCTTAACCGACTGAGCCACCCAGGCACCCCATAACAATGTGGTTTTAAAGATAGAAACACACTAAGGAAACACAGTAGCGATCAAGTGATGGATGAATCCTCACCAGGCTCACGCACTGTGGAGAGAAATGTGAGAAAAAATGGGAAGAAGCCATGAGAACGAGGCGGTGACTGTAGGATTTAAAACCTCAACCACGCTCTAAGCGAGTCATAGAGCGAATTCACGGCAGCCATCCCTCAAGATGTGAAGGCCCCTCAAAAACAAATTTGTAGAAATGCTGTTTTCAGATTTGGCCTCTCGAACAGTAGAAACGTTATGGCTTATGAATGTTAACATGATCCATGAACTATTAAAGGGAGGTAGGTATGTGCCCGCATCACATTACTGCCCCCCCCCACTTCTTTCTAAAAACAAATGTGGATACACAGATTCCCTGCCAACGTGATACTTCTTATAGGCACAGAGGAAAACCCAAACCATACAGAAAGCTGCATTCCTGTCCCCAAAAAGAGCCAGCCATCATCATTTGGTTCTTTCTTCCTCTATGAGCTTCCGGTGGCTTTTGATCTAAAGGTCAATGAGATTGTTTCTGTATTTCTGGCTAGTCTTCAAAACAAAACTACTTAAGGGCCAAGTAACCTCTGGCAACGAACTGTATCTCTTTATTTCTAGGACTTGTGGCTCAGCATCCTGAAATGGGTCACGACAGGGAAGGAAACAAACAAGGGTAAACCCCAGTTCCCCTTCATCTGCGTCTTCAAGATCCTGACTTCTTTACTGAAAGGAAAAGGCTCAGAAGTTTTTCTGAGTTTCAACTAGTCAGAGCGGCGCTCACATTTTTGTTAGAACCCATGGAAACCATAAATGAATTTCTTCTAATCCAATATTTTGTGGTAAAATCATTTATCCAGCCTCAGCAGGGGCACAAAGCCTTCGGGGCTGGAAAGTTGTTTACTATTAACTTGGGGATGCCATTATTAAATTTGCCAACTTGGCAGCTTAGCGTTTGTATGTAAATAGCCCCTCGATTACATTTTTCTTTGCTTTTTCCCCTTTGGCAACTTTGTGAGCTCTTTAAGGACACAAGACCTGGCTGTAAGACATCTGTGTACCCAGGGCAAGCACAGGGCTTCCCGCAGAGTGGACCGTCAATAAATATTTGTCTCGGGAGCAAATTCTCGAGGAAGGTAGAATTTACACAATGCACGCTATTTGGGGGTCCAAATTGCAAATACGACGGACTCCTGAACAACGCGGGATTGAACGGCCGAGGTCCACTTGTATGCAGATATTTTTCCCATAAGTACAGTACAGTACCATAAGTATATTTGCTCTTCCTTATGATTTTCCTAACAACACTTTCTTTCCTCTGGCTTGCTTTATTGTAAGAATTCAGGATGGGGGGGTGGGGTGCCTGGGTGGCTCAGTTGGTTAAACGTCCGACTTTGGCTCAGGTCATGATCTCACGGTTCACGTGGTTGAGCCCCGTGTCAGGCTCTGTGCTGACAGCTCGGAGCCTGGAGCCTGGCTTCAGATTCTGTGTCTCCCTCTCTCTCTGTCCCTCCTCTGCTCGCGCTCTCTCTCTCTCTCTCTGTCTCTCTCTCAAAAATAAATAAACATTTAAAAAAAAGAACACAGGATATAATACATGTAACATACAAAATATGTGTTAATCGACTGTGTATGTTACATGTGGATTTTCAACCCTGCTAGAGGTTAGGACCCTAGCTCCCTGTATAACAACACAGGCTCAACTGTCCTGTTAAACGAAATGTGTACTTGCAAATTTTCCCTTGGCGAACACATACAGGGATATGGTGCAGCCAAGATGTACAACTCCTAAGGATCCCATTCTCCTAGATTATAAATTGTTTGGCCTTCATTAGAAAAGCAAACAAACAAAAACCCCAAAGATGTTACTGGGATTAAATGGGAGAAGATGCGGGGCACCTGGGAGGCTCAGTCAGTTAAGCGTCCAACTTCAGCTCAGGTCATGATCTCACGGTTCGTGGGTTCGAGTCCCGCATCGGGCTCTGTGCTGACAGCTCGGAGCCTGGAGCCTGCTTCGGATTCTGTGTCTCCCTCTCTCTCTGCCCCTCCCCCACTCACACTCTGTCTCTCTCTCTCTCCTTCAAAAATAAATAAACATTTAAAAAATAAATAAAAATAAAAATATGCAACGATTTAAAAACAAACAAATAAATAAATAAATAAATGGGAGAAGATGCAAATGTTCCTATCTTTCCGTAGAGAAGTCACTGCCACTCTAACATCCATACGCTCAAATGGCTGAATCCACGTTCTCATGTAATGAAATATCAAAGCAAATGTATGTTTGAAAAGGAAAGGCCCGTGGCTTAATTGGTAGAAAAGATGAGCCCTGAAAATTCAGAAATCATTGATCTTTGAGGACAGTATCTTCACGGGGTAGCCATTGCCGATGTCCGAAAATGCACACAGGCAGGAAACGCTTAAGTGACCAAGATCTTTATGCCATTTATCCTGGAGACATGATTTAAGCCAACCCCTTTTAATGTCAGAACATAAAGAGGTAAGGGAATGACTACCAGAAAGAATCAATGGAGGACAGTGTCTCCACGTAAGTACAAACAGGAGACACATGTTTGGGAAGAAAGAATCGCAAACTGCAGGAAGATTCGCTCAGCAGATCGCATAGCGGATTGAAACAGAACACGACAGATTCACTTCAGGGAGGATCGGCAGCATGGACAAGCTCACACGGATAAATATTCACATCTTACGCAAATGAAATAAACATCCCAGGGCTTGAGCATGCTTCTTAAAAACATCATAGATACAGACACCTCATCCAAACAAAGAAAACTGGAAGAAATTATAACATGGGCGGGGGGGGGGGGGGGGGGGGGGGAGATGAAGTCATGTTAGTTTCTTTCAACTTTCAAAACCTAAGATTCTAAGGGCGCCTGAGTGGCTCAGTTGGTTGAGCGTCTGACTTTGGCTTAGGTCATGACCTCGCAGTTTGCAAGTTCGAGCCCCTGCGGCGGGCTCTGTGCTGACAGCTCTCAGAGCCTGAAGCCAGCATCGGATTCTGTGCCTCCCTCTCTCACTCTGCCCCTCCTCTGCTCGCTTTCTGTGTGTGTCTCTCTCTCTCTCTCTCAAAAATTAAATGCACATTGAAAAAAATTTTTGTAAAGCCTAAGATTCTAAATATAGTGCTGCTTTTGTCATGTGATCAGGTCCGAGTGGTCTCGTTCCTATCAACATTTCTTACTCTGAGTGTCCGCATAAGAGATTTGTGGAAATATAAATTCGCTGACAAACATATTTCCGTTTCCTAAAAGTACGTTTACTTCACCTCCCTTTGAACTTGTAAGTTGTACATATTCCGTGTGGAGTGTTTGGTAAAGGCTGGCTCACCATAGCATCCCGGCTTTAGCAACTTGAGAGAATTCTTCCCCTGCTGCTTCATAGAGTGCTTTCCAGACACTCGTTCAAGTTCCTAAAGAGAAAGAGGAAAAGGTCTGGAAGTTACTATAAAACTCTTGAAAGAGATTACTCTGTCTGGTAAAACGATGCCATTTCATTCAACTAGTATATCGTTTATGTTCTCTTCTCATTTAATGTCAAAGATACTTGCTTCTCTATGACAGGTTAATTCTTTTTTTTAAATTTTTTGTTTAATGTTTATTTGTTATTTCTGAGAGAGAGAGAGAGAGGGAGAGTGTGAGAGAGGGAGGGGAGGGGCAGAGAGAGGGAGAAACAGAACTTGAGGCAGGCTCCAGGCTCCGAGCTGTCAGCACAGAGCCCGACGCGGGGCTCAAACTTCCGAACCGTGAGATCGTGACCTGAGCAGAAGTCAGACGCTCACCCTACTGAGCCACCCGGGCGCCCCTGGGACAAGCTAATTCTTAGAGATAGAGTCTCTGCTGTTCTCATTAGCAACTAAATCCCTCAGCACATCACACACACGGGAATATTTGTGTCCCTCCCCACCCCCCCACCGAAATTCATATGTTGAAACCCTGACCCTCAAAGTTGATGGTACCAGGAGGTGAGGCCTTGGGGAGGTGCTTACAGCATGAGGGTAGAACCATCACGAATTGGATTAGTGCCTTATAAAAGAGGCTCCAGAGAGCTGAGAGTCCTTTCCCCTGTGTGAGGACACAGCGAGAAGGCACTGGCTAAGAACTGGGAAGAGGGCCCTCACTCTACCAGGCTGGCACCCTGATCTTGGACTTCCACCTTCCAGAAGTGTGAGACATCGATTTCCATTGTTTATAAACTACTCAGTCTGTGGTATTTTCTTTTCATTTTTCGGGTTTTTTTTTTTTTAACATTTTATTTTATGTTTTGAGAGACGGAGAGAGACAGAGTGTGAGCAGGAAAGGGGCAGAGAGAGCAGGAGACACAGAATCCGAAGCAGGCGCCAGGCTCCCAGCTGTCGGCACAGAACCCAACGCAGGGCTCGAACTCCAAAACTGCGAGATCATGACCTGATCCAAAGTCGGACGCGCAACTGACTGAGCCACCCAGGCGCCCCTGTGGTATTTTCTTATAGCAGCCCAAACAGACTAAGGCAGTGAGTGCTCACCAATATTGTTTTATTCTATTTGATGACTGAGGTCATTCCCATTTCACAAATGAATGGGAGGGACGAGATTAAGAATTTGCATGCACAGGACAGAGAGGAGGGCAGACAAGGGAAACATTTTTCTGAATTAACCCAAAGCATAAGAAATAAGGAAGGTTAAAGGAGATGTGTACACAGAGATAAGAAAGGCTGAAAAAGGCAGAATTGGCCAAAAGCTGCAAGGGACAAAGACAGGAACATTGGAGCCCTCCCAGACCCGCACCTGTCCATCCCCTGCTGAAACTCCCCAGTGCTTCTCCATTGCTTAACCTCTTAGTAGAACAGAAGCCCCTCTTCATGACCTGGCCCGGCCTCTAGGGTCTCCCGTGCCCACAATCGCAATGTCCTCCTATACTGTGTGGAAATGTTCTCATGGGCTCTCTCTTTTGTCCTTCTGCCTGGAAAGTCCCCTCACCAGGTTCCCCCCCCCCCCCCCCCCACCGCCTTTGCCACTTGGCAAGCTCGTATATTTCTTCCATCTCTCCGCTCATACGTGGATGCTCCGTGAACTCTCACGGATCCCCGGGGCAACCTCAGGGTCTCTTCCTGAGGTCTGATTCAAGTTTTGTAGGGTCTGGAGTTGATACAGTATGGGAGGAAAGAATACAAATTGAAAGAGAGAATTAGGTGTGTGCGTAAGTTCATTTAGAATGAGAAGAACGTTCGCAGCAAAGTACAGATCTACAACACCTGACAACACAAATATTACAATTCTTACAAATACTACAGAGTTTGTCGTAGTGTTCCCTACATGCCTCCGTAATAGTTTTCTTCCCTCTACTGTTTACCTGCGTACTCTTCATCACTTCTTCATGAGGCGTTTTTAGATCTTCCATTTCTTATACAGAGAAAAGAAGAATCCATTCTCTTGCCGCTAACACAGTTGATGGGAACTTGGTGTATATTACAGGTTGTTTGAAAACATTTCTTTCAGCTTCGCAGCTCAATATTAGAAACGTCATATACAATTTTAAGATCGCTGTCAAATCTAGGGAGACCTCGGTCAAGTGTTTCCATAGCCAAACTCTCCCCTTACAACGTCCCAGACGTGTCTGATGACCCGAAAGACATCCCACAGACCAGTTGCTGGCTCCGTGCGTTTAAATCGCATTTCTCCATTCCGCCCATAGCCCTGGTGCCAGGAGTGAGGACACATGTTTAAATTGTGATATAACCCCTGATCGTGAAGCCTGACGACACAGCCTGTTGAGTCACAACAGTGAATGACCAAAGTATTTCTGGAAGCCATTTCTGCTGAGGAGGGCTAACGGCAACTTAACTATAAGCCACCTAAAAATCCCTCACTAGACCCAAGCAAAATACATCCCAAACTCAACCTTCCTTTTATAAAAGTTATAAAAGTTCCCTTGGCTGCTTCCATGCCACCTAATACAAAGAAGAATATGACAAGGAGAATATCAGTGTAGAAGAAATGAAGATAAGTATGCTTCTGGTCCTGTTGCTGGCATCGTATGGTGTGGTCATTTTACGATTATAATCAGCTACTTGTCCATCTGCTTTCTTACTGAGTTGTGACTCCCACGGGAATCGTATCTGTTCACATTGGTATCTCTAGTGTCTGCAACACCTGGGGCATCATAATTAATCAACAAGTTGTTGAAGAAACAAGTGAATGCATGAACGAATGAATGAAGGAACGAATGAATGAACGAACAAAGGAATGGGTACATTTCCTACTGAAGGATAAGGAGTTGGTAAAGGTGTGGGATCAGAGAAGCTCCCTGATGGCCACCAGGGGGTGCTGTTGGGTGTTGTTGGATGGTAAGTAGGTTGGGTGGGGTACGGAGGTGGGTAGGGAGACTATGTGATTAGCAGGGTTTTTTTTTTTTTTAAAGATACCTGAAATCAGGTTTTTGTAGCTCAGAAGATACAAGAAAGGCAAGATGGGCCTTGTACAATCAAGCACAGTGAGTCAAGAAATAGCAGTTGAAAAAGAAAAGCCATCCCCGCTTTGGAGAATCACCGAATTGGCAAACCACCTCCATTTCCAACTTTTCTATGACCTGAGCCTTTGATGACAGCTAACATTGGGAGTATTCTGGAAACTCCACGCCCAGGTCTGCTCCTTATATTTATAGAGCTTTTAGCACAAAGGCATTTTCATCAAAGCACTTTAAGAGCTGGGCACACCCTGTCACACACATGAGCTCCATGAAAGGAATCGTAGCTTCACAGCAGCCCCAAGGCCTGAGCTGGCAAGCAGGAATGCTTTGGAATACACTCCCTGGCCACAGGCGAGCAGCCCAGTTTGAAACCGGTGGGGAGAACGACGTCAGGTGGGGCCAAACAAATCCCTGCTGAGGGGCCCTGACCTGCATTTCTGGAAGGAAACCCAGACCTGATGCCCACGGACCGCGTGCACCAGGCACTTCAGCAGGTTCTTCAGACACTTCGTCTCATTTCATTCCAACAGTATCCACGTGGTGCAAATGGAGAAACCGAGGTCAAGAGAAGCAAAATAACTGGCCTGCAGACGATAACCAGAAAGATCCAAAGCCCCGATTCAAACTTAAACCCATCTCTCTCAACAGCCATGTACGCTTTTTTGAGGTTGTCCTAAGACACGATCTAAATGTATGAGTAGAGAGGAAAAATTTAAGGTCAAATGGGCCCACCATGCTTCTGGGGCAACTTGGGTTTACTTGATTTTGAGAACACTATGACAGCCCCAGCCTATAATTCGAAGAGGCCCAGAAGAAGAGGACCCTTAAAACCCATGTGTTGCTTACTACTTCTGAAGCCCCCATGAGTCCTGTCATAGCACCCATGGCAAGAAGGGCTACGATTGCCTTGCTGCCATTTGCCCTGACCTGAGACCCCCACGGAGAAGCCAAGGCAAGTCACTTCCAATAGGCCAGCCCAAGAGTATAGTACTTACCCCCCTATTTACAAATGTCTGGAACACAGAAAACCTTATATGGATCTGGTGACTGAGAAAGTCATTATACCTCCTTTCATGGTCTCTTTATCCGGACAGCAGAACTTCCATCATGTCCCGATGGGCATTCTCCAATATCATTTAGAGTCCCCAAGAAACTTCAATTTTTCATGGGGACCTCAGACATTTTTCTCTAATAAAGTCTGTTGAAACCTCCTCCTCTTGGAAAGAGTACAGATTTAAGTTCCAGTTCTGCCTACTAGCTGTGTGAGCTGAGCAAGTTTCTTAAGTTCCTCATCTGTAAGGTGGAGGGAAGCATTATTACCATATTAAAGTCGGACACTTAATCGACTGAGCCCCCCAGGTGCCCCAGGGAAGTGATGACTTTAAATGTTCGTTACCTTGGTTTCTGTAATTTAATGATGTTTATATTATTTCATTCTTCCAGCTTTATTGACATAGAATAATGTGTAAGTTTAAGATGTGTGACATGTTGATTTGACTCACATGTATATGGCAGAATGTTTACTGCAATAAGCTTCATGAACACGTCCACCATCTCTCATGGTTACCATTTTGTTGTTGTTTGGGTGGGAATATTTAAGACTGGTTCCCTTAGCAATTCTGAGTATACAGTACAAGATCGTTTATTATATTCACCATGCTAGGTGCAACCGATTCTCAGAACCTACTCCTCTTATAACTGGCATTTTGTACACTTTGACCAACATCCTATCTTCCCCATACCCCAGCCTCTGCAACCACCATTCTACTCTGTTTCTATGAATTCGATGTTTTTAGATTCTGCATATAAATGAGATCACGCAGTACTTGTCTTTCTCTATCTGACTTAGCATAACGCCATCAAAGTCCATCCATGCGGTCACAAAAGGCAGAATTTCCTTGTTTTTCATAGCTGAATAATATTCCATCATATATATGGACATTGTTTAATTTTTAACCACGGCTATACTTAACAACCACCTTGCAAAGTTCCTGGGACTTTAAGAATCAGCTCTCGTCATTTCAAAATTTGGCCCTGGCTTGCCACTGAGGCCACTGCAATAACCCAGGGGAGATACTCACAGCTTTGGCCAGGATGTTGGTGGGGAGTGGGAGGGGTCCACAGGGATCGGATTTGGGAAATATTTCGAAGGTGGAGCTGAGGAGATTTGCTGAGAGACAGCATATGGGATGGGAAGGAAAGGGAGAAACTGAAGATGATTCGCGGGGTTTTACTTATCTTTCTTCCTGTCTCCCCACACAGCCGAGGGCGGTGAACCATCAGATGTCTCCAGTCTTTCATCTATGCTGTAGCCTCGTCCTTTCTAACGTCAGCTCCAGCTGTATACTCTGGGAGAATTCCTTTTGTGTGTGTGTGAGAGAGAGAGAATGAGGGAAAGGGAGAGGGAAAATGAGAATCTCAAACAGGCCCCACACCCAGCTCAGAGTCCACCACGGGGCTCAATCCCACGAATGTAAGATCTGACTTGAGCCAAAATCAAGAATCAGCACTTAACCCACTGAGCCACCCAGGGGCCTCTCTGGGAGAATTCCGAGACCTAAGGTGTTCAGTCGTTTTCTTTCATATAAAGGAGAGAATTTGACAAAATTCTTGCTTTCCCCCCAGGCAGACTTCTAAAGCCATTATTTTCTTTGTGCAAAGTAGTATCTCTGTTTTACTTACATATACAGAGAGAGGGAGAGAGAGAGGGAGAAAGAGAGAGAGAGAGAGGTGAGGGGAGAAAGAGGGAGAAAAAAGGAGCAGGGGCAGGGGAAGGGAAAGGGACGAGAGGAGGGGGAGGTGGCCTGAGAGGACAGTGGGAGTGAATGTATTCCAAGCCCTGAGTGGACCTTTCAATGTGTGCTCTATATTCTCACACATAACTTAAATCTTTTACAACAAAAATATGTAAATATTTCAATAATAAAATCTAAAAAGGGGGGGGAGGGCGGAAAGCCATCAATTAAAAATATATTGACTAAATTCAGCCTAAAAAGAGACAGAGAAAGCTGTCTGGAGAGCAGGAGACCCTGGCATGGACAAGGGTCAACAGTGGTCACTGAGAGATGTGGTCTCTCACTTCAGGACATGGAGAAGAGAGACCTCCCTTCCACTCCAGAAATCTGTCAGGCTGCATACACCTGGAGACATCTTTAGCCCTCTGTGGCTCAGAGGAGGAACCGCTCATAGGTAAAAGGGAAATAAAAATAACACTCCATGCCTCACATCACCATATTGTGACGAGGATCAGACGAGAGGACAAAAATCGAAAATGTGGAAGTCTTTTGAGAAGGACTGTATACCTGTCACCATCACTCTTTTCTTTTCTTTTCCTTTCTTTTCTTTTCTTTTCTTTTCTTTTCTTTTCTTTTCTTTTCTTTCTTTTCTTTTCTTTTCTTTTCTTTTCTTTTCCTTTCCTTTCCTTTCCTTTCCTTTCCTTTCCTTTCCTTTCTTTTCTTTTCGTTTTAAGGATAATATCAATCAATAATCCTCTTCCACATAAAAGGGGTAGGATGCGAGGTATCCTAGGACTGGCCTGAACGGTTAAAGGCATTCGCTGTCTTCACAGAAGTCGGTACCAATGTGATCCTTCATCTTCCTGACTCAGCTGCCCTTTTGGTACCTGACAGCCCACGCTGAAAATAACAAGGGGGCGTGTCCATGGTGGACTGGGGAAAGGGAGCTGAGCTAACAGCCTGAGTCTGTACAACACGGACCTGTGTCCTCTTTCTTTGTAAAGCCTCCTCTTTGGAACTCACTGCTCAGGGAGATGGAAGGCAGGGTGGAGGCAGGCCTGCGGACAGGGTCCTGGCCCTCCGGGAAGAGCACTTCGGTGATCAGAGGATGTGGGATGCTTCGCTGGGAGTGTCCTTCAGACTGGGCGCTCAGACGCTGCCCAGCTGAGCAGCCACCAGCCCTCAGACGAGACATCTCGTATTGACCAACCTCGAGGGCTCCTGAGTTGATCAATAAGAGTGCTCCTTCTCTGCCTCTGGCTAAAAGCTAAAGAGACGAGCTGGTGCATATGTGATCACTAGAATTTATATATCACATTGATTTTTAATTAGGACTCTGGTGAGGGCCTCCTCTATTAAAAAGATGTTCCAACTGGTAAATGGGTTTTACCTATGCCATTGGATAATTTGAAATGCAATGTTCCTTCTGACCTTTAGCCCTTTTGCCAAGGGGGAAATGTGCTAGGCAGCCCTCACCACAAGGGCGGAGACTCTGAAAGCAGCTCACATTTCTCCAAAATTTGTCTTCAAGTTCCGTAGCTCACCATGTAAGACAGGACACCGGGAGAGACAGGGGTGAGGGGCTTCTGTGTTGTTATTTATAATTAATCCCAATTAACACTGGAAAAGGTCCCACTGGCTCTGATCTCTGGTCTAATCTCTTTGAGAGGTAGGTCCAAAGACACAGTCTGGCTCTCAAATCGGATTGGCACCAAAGCTTGCCTCATCTGACCCTTTTCTTCAAGAGGAGCTAGGATGCTTTGAAGCTCCCAGCGACCCTTGGCTCAGCTTCTCAAGGCTACAAGACAAGCGCTTTGCAAGCTGGAAACAAACAATGGACTCAGGGCCAAAACTTAGTCCTTGGAAAGAGCCCAATTGCTGCTTATACTGGCATGGAGAGCCTCACCCTCCAGAACCCCTCGACTCCTCATCAAGATCCCCCTGGAGCCTGACGCAGACCCACAAGCCACCAGTCACTCATGGCAACCAGGGAGGGCCAGCACCAGGCAGAAGTGTGGACCGAGGTGCACCCAGCCACACACGGTTTGTTCTGAGCCCCACAGCCGGGCTTCTGACAGATTATTATAATCACAATAGCAATAGCTCTACCTACCCCCCGGACACTGCAGCACTCTTGACGTGGCTGGTCCCATTAATCCATAGGTCAGAGCTGTTGGAGGTACCTTTATTTTGCAGCCAAGAAAACCACAGCCTGGGGGGCGTAAGTGACATACCCAAGGTCACGCAGGACTTGAGCTGCAAGGCCCACAGCTCTTATCCCCTCCGACACAGTTTGTTGCCTTGGCGGGGTGTGCCGGGCCAGGAACCGCCCGTCACCTCCCACACATCTGCCCAGAGGAGTCACACGTGTACTGCCAGCCATGGTAAAGATAGAACGGCCATCCCACGAGCCAAACGTAGTCTCACGGTCCGCCTTTCCTCCCCATGACTCTCTCAGCATTGACTTGCACACAATTGCCGTGCCACCAAGCATCCTCTCTTGCCAACCCTCTGCCCAGAATCTCCTCCTTTCCCTTCTCCACTCATGCATTCAATCGAACACGTGTTTACTGAGCTTCTATCATATGCCCCCGCACCATGCCACAAGCTGGGGCTCTCTGAGGGGACAAAGAAGACAGACCCTCATCCTCAGCCTGATTAGGGAGACAGCCAGGCAAACAGACTACTAGAGGCAACGTGAGAAGGGTTAAGACAGAGAAAATGAAGCCAGATCCTGAAGAATATGAGAGGGATCTTCTGAATCAGCCTTGGCACAAATGCCATCCATCCCTCACGACCATATCCCATTTGCCACTTTCTTTCCTCCCCCTCCCCTCCCAGTGTCAGGTCGGTGTCCTGCCTCATGCAAGGCTCTTAGCATCACAGGCAGGCTTAGCTGCAGACAATGGAAACACCCTATAATTCCACATCCTTCAAAGCACACAGGGTCCTGCCACATACCCAGGAGATTAAAGGGAGACTTGACTTGAGTGTAGTGAATACACCTCCTCCAGCTCAAATCCTAGCCTTAGAAATCCTACTCTGGACCATTAATCCCCCAATCTGGCCTGAGAACCACAATTTCTCTAAAAATTTTTTTTACTGTTTACTTGTTTTGTAAGAGAGAGATAGAGAGCGAGTGGGCATGAGTGGGGGAGGGGCAGAGAGAGGGAGACACAGAATCCAAAGCAGGCTTCAGGCTCTGAGCTGTCAGCACAGGGCCGGACTCAGGGCTGGAACTCACGAACCACCCACAGTGAGATCATGACCTGAGCCGAAACCAGATGCTTAACCGACTGAGCCACCCAGGAGCCCCTTGAGAACCACAACTTCTAAAATGGGTTCCTCAGTATTTGGAACAAACTACTCTTCAGGGAGATGGCGAGCGAGTCCACTTCCCCAACATCTGAGTGCCAGACAACAGGGGGTGTTGTGGTCGGCTGGGTAACGGCCGCCCAGAAAGCCCACATCCTGATCCCTGGACCATGTGCGTGTCGACTTATCACTCTGCCAATGTGATAAAGATACGGATCTTAAAACAGAAGCGGTCTTCTGGATGATCTGGGGAGCCCTCACTGTGAGCACAAGTGTTAAAAAAGCAAGGCAGAGGGAGATTTCAGACAGAAGAGGAGAAGGTGATGTGACACAGAGGCAGAGATGAGAGTGATGCGACCACAAGTCAAAGAATGTGGCCAGCAGCCACAAGAAGCTGGGAGTGACAAGGTACAGATTCACCCACAGGCCTTCAGGATGGAACATGGCCCACCAATACCTTGATTTGGGCTGATCTAAGATGATTTTGGACTTGTGGTTTCTGGAACTATGAGAGAATACAGTTGTGTTGTCCTTCCTTCCTTCCTTCCTTCCTTCCACCCTTCCTCCTTTCCTTTCTTTCTTTTCTTTCTTTCTTTCTTTCTTTCTTTCTTTCTTTCTTTCCTTGTAGAAGCAGGTGGAGGGTTGGAGAGATACCACAGTCATGTATATGGGAGGTGATAGACAGGGGTGACGGTGGTGGAAGAGATGAGAAATTTTTTTTTTTTTTAATGCTTATTTGTGTATTTGGAGACAGAGACAGAGAGAGAGAGAGAGCAGACTAGGTACGGGTGGAGAGAGAGGGAAAGAGAATCCGTAGCAGGCTCCACACTGTTAGCACAGAACCCAATCCGGGGCTCGAACCCACTAACCATGAGATCATGACCTGAGCTGAAACCAAGAGTCGGAGGCCTAACAGACTGAGCCACCCGGGTGTCCCTACAGTTGTTTTATGCCACCATGGGTGCTTGCGTGGTACAGCAGGCTTAGGACACGAACACAGAAGGCGCGATGGCGGTGACACGAGCTCATGCCGGAAGACTCTCCAGCGGCAGCTTCCCCTTGTACCCTCTTGGGAGAAGTGAGTTCCTTCTTACACTGGAGATCTGGCCTCCAGCCTCCGCACGGAACAGTTCACAGCCCTTCACAAGGCTGTGGGTTGTGGCTCACGCTTTGCTTCCTTCCTTTCTTCCCCATATTTCCTGAGGTCTTTGAAATAGAGTTTCTGAATTATTTCACTGTATTTAGAGATAGTTAACCTAGTCAGAAAAAAATAAGCATAAATCCCCTTCCCGGGACTAAAGGAAACCAAAGCTCACTGAAAGGGACCAGGCAACAGAATGTAGAAAAACATGACCTCCAGCTTTCAATGTCCCCTTTCAATGTCCCCTTTCTGCTTTCCATCCCTCCATTCCCCCTTCTCCTGGCTGGCATGTTGTCTGAGAAGGAGCTCTCCATTTCTGTGTTAGGCTTCTTTGTTGGTGGTTGTGTTTGTTGGCTTGTTGCTACAGGCTAATGAAGCAGAAGGAGACAGGAAAGAAGGCAATATTGATAAAAAGTTGGCAGGGCCTACACAATTGGTCGCAAAGATTAGAATAGAGTTGGAGGTAAGGATTTTTACACGCTTGAAACAAAGGTGATCTTAGCACAACTTCTCCTGAAGCCAGTTCCTTCATTCCTCGGGGGAGGTGATTTGGCGCTCAGGCCTGTGGTGCTAAAGAAACATGGAAAACAAATGAGCCACAAATTGAAACGGAGCACGTTACTCCTATCTGGAACATGGTATTGCTGAAACAGAGTGCTTGGCCAGGTTCTTAATGAGACACAAAACCCCGAAGTGTTATAAAAATAAGGAATAAGAGGGCAGTGAATTTAGTTAATCCCATTGATTCCCTAATTCTCCACCCTTATTCCCGAAGCAGACATTTCAAAAGGAGATGTAAGACTGGGAATGTTTCTCAAAACCCTCACTCAGGTGGGGCACTGGCGTGCTCGGTCTCCATATCTACAACCCTACCGCTATAAAGTGTGGACGTAAGTGAATGCGGCTCTTGGGGAAGCTTTCCAGAAACATACTTAGTAAATGAAGGTATTATGCTGCGGGAGGTGGGGACCCAGAGGCCCTGGAGGAGGAGGGTGCTGGATACAACCCCAAGGCCACCACCATTCTTTAATGCCTGCCTCTTGTCGCCCGCCCCGGGTGAGGGGTTAGGGACGGGGAAGGGGAGGGGATATCCCTGGTTATTCAACCCCACCAGGGATTGGCAGCCTAAAGCCATAAGGTTGCAACCACCCAGTGTTTTCGAGAACATTCAAAATATACATCTAGGAAGTTCAAATCTGGTGGGACGATAAGCAAGGGAGATGCCATTTAGATGAAAAAAGGCCATAAAATTCGCGTCAAGAGCTTTTGGCATGCAATTTATTGTCAAGGCCACATGAGGTAACTTCAATAGCCTTCGGTAAGTTTCTTCTACAGGAAACGCTCACTTTCTGTGTCTACTTTTCACATGAAACACCTTTACGTGTAATCTGCTTTCAAACACTGCAAATCTGCTCTCAGATACTGTCCCCGTCCTGAGCGGTGCTCCCAGCTTTCCCTCTGGTTCTGGAGCATTTGGAGCCTGATTTCTGTATCTGGCTCCTTCTCTGACTGCTGATACCCCTCTTAGAAGTTATTTCTTTTCTGAATACTTCAGCTTTCTTATGTAACTGCAAAGGAATTGAAACTTCCTGCTCCCAAGGTCAAAAAAGCTTGCAAGGATATATAAAGTCATGTACAGAAAACACTAAGTGGTCTTAAAAGATTGGTACTCCGTGTATCGGAAGGCATTTTTTCTCTGTGTCAAGGTTTACGAGTGTTTAGCTTACTTCTATTTTAACTTATATCGTCAATGAAGACGAAAAGAAGAAAATGCCGACATCCCAGAAGAAATGGTGTATTTCTGGATGTTTATCCTGAATAGTCCCAGGCAAGAATCTGGAAAGAAAACAGCAATCATGTAGACCTTCACAGATGTAGAAATTCGAGAGAACTCGTAAGACAACAGTAGCTATCGAAATCTGTTAAGTCTTGGGGCTCCTGGGTGGCTCAGTCAGTTGAGCAACTGACTCGTGATTTCAACTCAGGTCATGATCTCATGGTTCATAAGACCGAGCCCCGAGATGGGCTCTGCACTGACCGTGTGGAGCCTGCTTGGGGGACTCTCTCTCCCTCTTTCTCCCTCTCTCTCTCTCCCTGCCCTTCCATGCATCTTTCTTTCAACATAAATAAATAAACTTTAAAAAACAAAACGCTGTCAAATCTTAGTGACTAATGGGACTTAGTGTTAAATGCCAGTGACTTATGATTTAGACAAACGTCAGTGTCAGCAGAGACTCCTTTCTGGTCCAGACCCGATCTGAATTCCGGAAAAAGAACTATTCTACTGCCCTTTTATTCTCTACCCTGAAGTATAGAAAGAATAAAGATTTAGATATCACTTACGTTGATGCTACCCTTGCTTGCGGATTTTCCTCTTCTCTCAAATGTCCAATCAGATCTCTGCCCACTCGTATCTTTTGTCAAGGAGACATTTAGAGAGTTATGCCTGCAACTAGCTCATTACCTCAGGGGGTAGGGAGTGTCACGGGCCATCCCCTGACCTCTCCGAGGACCTATAAGATGAGCACGTTGCCAGTTATGAGCCCAATGCATCATTCGAAGCAGGGTTCATAGACAACACGAAACAATAAGTAACTTTAATTTTGCAAAATTTTCCAAAAATGAGGACAAATCCATCATTGTATGGTAAGTACTAAAATCTTTGGGTCTATAAAGGGAATCTGGCCAAGTTTCTTTCTTTCTTTTTTTTTTTTTTTTCCAGAACAGCTACTTAAAACTACAAGTTCCAGCTAAGCAACTTCTTGGGATCATTAGCACATTAATTAATAACCAGAAAGACATAGGAAGATGTATATATGATATTTGCTCTTAAGTGTAACACAATTCTCTGACTTCATAACCAAAACTTTTCAAACATGAGTACTGAAAGTAACAAAGAGAATCTGATCCCTTTCCCCACTTACGAAAAGAAAGAAAGAAAGAAAGAAAGAAAGAAAGAAAGAAAGAAAGAAAAAAGAAAGAAAGAAAGAAAGAAAGAAAGAAAGAAAGAAAGACTTGCCTTTCCCTTTGTTTCACTATTGAGGCTACTGACTTCTAACCTTGGCAACAATACAAAAATGATTTTGAAGCAATGATGAAGAAATGTTCGGTAAAGTTTCTCTTTAATGAAGGGACACGAATTTCACAATGGATGCAGTCTGTATGTTTATAAATGTGACCAGTTCTCAGATACAAACAAAGTCCCCCATTATAATTGCCATCAGACTACTGAGGAATTTCAAATAACTAGAATGTTTGGCGAGGCCTTACTGTCATCAGAAAGAAGTAAATCATAAGAAAACAGTTTATTTTAAGATTTTTAAAGAAAACCTATAAAATATTGTGCCTGTTCATTTCATCTCTACCTCCTACATCTAGAAACATAACAGAATGAGAAGGAATCTTCTAGGCCTTGTGGCTGCTTGAGGCATAAACACAGATTCAGGTATGTTTACTCTGCTCATACTGACTTTTCCACTCTGGATTTTGGTGGGATTATTATGGTTCATGTAATTTTATTATTTTCAACAAATTGTTAAATGTGGTCTGTTTGTATACCTCTGTAAGATTTTTCATTTAAATAAATTCACAGCTTATAAAACAATCCTTTTGCTGGACCATGAAATACTAAGGACCATGAAAAACTAAGGTTTGGAAAATATGGTCATTACAACAATACGAAGCACAATACAGGAAAGGATGAAATGTACTATAATCCAAAAAAGCTAACCAAGATTATGGATTGAGTATACACTAAATCCCCTGCCCTCTGTTCCAATATGTAGGAATGTCTCTTGTGCCAAATGCATAGACATATTAGAAAAATGTTAAATTATTCCAAAAGAAAAAAAAAAAAGTTGTACTGAAAAGTAAGAAAATCAAGAAATAACCATGGATGCCTAAGAAAAATACAGGCATGTTAATTTATGAACTAAACACAGGTAAAGTAAGAATTAGTGAATTCAAATTCAATGTCCCAGAACACAGAACAGAGAGATAAAGACATGGAAGTTATAAACAAATCATTTAGAAGCACCTGGGTGGCTCAGTCAGTTAAGCATCTGACTCTTGATTTCAGCTGAAGTCACATTCTCATGGTTTGTGGGATCGAGCCCCGAGTCAGGCTCTGTGTTGACGGCTCAGAGCTTGCTTGGGATCCTCTCTCTCTCTCTCTCTCTCCCTTTCCCTCTGCCCCTCCCCTACTTGTGCTCTCTGTCTCTTTCAAAATAAATAAACTTAAAAAAAAAAAAAAAGCAAATCATTTAAAACGCAGAGAATAGAACAAGAATTTGATTAACAGATTTCCAAAAAGAAAGGAGAACACAGAAAGAATAAAGGAGAGAAAATACACAAATTGCTAAAACTGGGGAAATCTCTGGAAAAAGAGAAAGATACAAGTCAAAATAAAAATACCCAGTAGGGATTGATAAACTTTAAATATCTCTATATCTCTATATCTTTATCTATATGTCATATTAAAACTGCAGAAATTTTGAGGGGAAAGAAAAGGCAATAGAAGCTATAAGAGAAAAAATTAGATTGCCCACAAAAGAACTACCAATAACAGAGTTCTCATGAACAATTAAGGGGGAAAAAATGCCAGAAGAAAACTGAGTAATGTCTTAAAAGGACGGAGGCAAAATTGCCATGAGCTTAGAATTCTATGCCTGTCCTAATTTTCCTTTAAGGATGAGGACAGAATAAACGCATCGTCAGAGACACTAGGACATAGACAACTTGAGTATATTTTCGGATGCTTCCTGGAAGAACCACTAAAGAGCAAAGAAGATGCTGCCACAAGAAAGAAAAGTAAACCCGTCCTGAAGGAAGACATTGTAAGGAACAGGCGTGGAAACAAAATATGAAGAACGTGGGGGAGAACCTAATGAAATATCTTTTAATAAACCAACACAGGAGAAGTGACAGAAAGGGAAAGAAAGGGAAAGGGGAAGGAAGAGAAGAAAGGAAAGAAATGTCAGTGCCATGGAAACAAGCATGAACTAAATAAAATGCGATCACATGGCATTGAGAGGAGAGTGTGTGAAAGGAGCTGGGAGAGTGTTGCCTCCACTGCCTTGTTAAGGATTAAAGAGGTGCTGGTGGATCGTAGGCTTTGAAAGAAGAATATAAACAGGAGTAGGCATATTAAAATTGTACTGCACCGGGGGCTCCTGGCTGTCTCAGTCAGTAGAGCATCTGACTCTTGAACTTGGGGTTGTGAGTTTGAGCCCCCAGTTGGGTGTGGAGCCTACTTAAAAAAATAAAATTGAATTAAGCCTTATTGCCACTGAAAGAATAAGAATGCAATAAATAGACTCCATACTGGTAGAAGAAAATAAAACAAATGAATGGGTTACATGGACACCCACCACCTCGTGGTGATGGCGGTCTCTGGGAAGGGGACCAGGAATGGGCAGGGCCTGGGGTTGTTGGCTGAAGAGGATTTCAATCTCATCTCCAATGTTCTATTTCAAGAGAAAGAAAGAAAGAAAGAAAGAAAGAAAGAAAGAAAGAAAAACATTGCAAGTAAATAAGAAAATATTTGAGAAGTTAATCTTTCTAGATGGTAGAAATGTAGGTTTTTGTTCCATTACCCTTTATATTTTCCCAGAGTTTTTTTAAAATTTTTAATGCTTTTTTATTTATTTTTGAGAGACAGAGAGACAAAGAGACAGAGCACAAGTGAGGGAGGGGCAGAGAGAGAGGGAGACACAGAATCCGAAGCAGGCTCCAGGCTCTGAGCTGTCAGCACAGAGTCCGATGTGGGGCTTGAACCCACGAACCGTGAGATCATGACCTAAGCCAAAGTTGGATGCTTAACTGACTGAGCCACCCAGGTGCCCCTATATTTTCCCCAATTTAAAATATCCCCCCCCCCCCCACACACACACACACAAAAAGAAAAGAAAAGAAAAGAAAAACTTTTGGCCTTATTTTGAGTTATCATCCAAGGAGATGTAGAGTGATGCATTCCAAAGCAATTCAAGTTCGAGCCCCTGAAGTCTGACAGATCAATTCAGTCCACACTGACAGCAGACGTGGGGCTGTAACACACACCCCGTCTCTTATATGCAGGCGAGAAAAATTCTTAATGGAAGGTAACTCCAGTGAACTTAAGGGGTCATTGCCTTTTAAATACTGGTGAGTTATAGAGCCCCATTATCTCATGCTCTGTGTTGGTTTGAGTTACTCGTCTCTGGCTTCTGTGTGCAAGGAGTGGAACAAAGATGTCAACGTAGAAACTACCATAGCCAGGGGTCAGCAGGGGGTTACCCAATTAGAGAACCCTTAAGAAACCACAGAAAAGAAAATAACTTTTCTGTCATAATAAGGACCCTTCCTACGGGAGACAGAACAATCACTTCTGTGTGTTAGTTTTCTCTTACAGCCGGTTAATCATGAAGCACAATGAGAAACACAGTAAGATTGTCTTCTGTGAATGACGGGCATTGGCGGTAGGTTGCCCATGGGATTCCTTGCTCACTAGAACAGCTGTTCGACGACACAATGCCCATGCCTGAGGAAAAAGTCACTCTAACAGGAAAGAAGACACAAAAAGCACATCAATGAATAGTCTATATTTGCATTTCCCTCCATGGACGTTTACGTGAGAAACCTCAAATGAGCTTCATACTCTTAGATATTCTCTTAGAATGTAGCGAGATCGTGATTATTGGCCAAAGGAAGACCTATAAATATCCTACCCATTCTTCAATGGGAAATCCAAGCCTCACGTCTGTGAAGGCTTCCTCTTTGTTATGGACTGAGGAATGGCTCAGGGAGGAGCACGAAGTCAGGATGTCAATGGCATAATCCCTACCCAAGATGACCAAAGCCCAACTGAGACAGTGGCAGGGGGGATAGAGAATAGGCTTTAAATCCGAGTGAGATTTTGGAGGTAGAAAGCATAGGAGTTGGTGACTGGTTAGCTATGCAGGAGCTGAGATCACAGAAGCACTCTAGGATAATTGCAAACTTCCTTAAAATTCCATCAGTGTACATAGGAAGCAAGAAAGAAAAAGGTAGGGGCGCCCGAGTGGCTCAGTCAGTTAAGTATCCGACTTCAGCTCAGGTCATGATCTCCCAGTTCGTGGGTTCGAGCCCCGCATCGGGCTCTGTGCTGACAGCTCAGAGCCTGGAGCCTGCTTCGGATTCTGTGTCTCCCTCTCTCTCTGCCTCTCTCTCTCTCAAAAATGAATAAATGTAAAAAAAAAAAAAAAAAAGAGAGAGAGAGAGAGAAAGACAGAAAGAAAGAAAAGAGGTACGCGGGGCATGGGCATGGCAGGAAAGGTAACTGGATGATATTCCAGACACGTTGGGGAACCTACGGGCCTCCGTGGGGTAAAGTCTAGTGAGGAAGTGGAACCATGCCACCAGAAGTGAGGGTAAATCAGGAGACAGTGATTTAGATTCACCAGTACAAGCTGGCAGCTGATTCACGAGCATGGGTGGGATTGGGCAAGGACAGTGTGATTGGGATAAAAGAGCTGCGAGTCCTCTGGTTCAAGGGCTTCAAAGCCATGTTTCTCATGCTATGGGGGAGGGAGGGGCAGTGAGAGGGGTAAGCAGGGCAGACTCGACTCTTCATTTTAAGTATTGTAGATCAGCCCTCTCTGGTTTACAAATGAGGACTTCCACTCTAGACTTCATTTGAAGAGAGGATCCTATGGCTCAAAAAACTTTTCCAAAAACCACTGCTCCAGCCCATAAATTAACTGAGGTTTGTGAAATTGCTCTGGTGAAACAGGCTGGGGCATACCTGGCCCTCTGCAGTCTGAGCACTGCCCACAGAGTGGAGTCCAGGTGGTAGGAAACGCCTGGAGTCCAAGTAGGCAGGGAGGGGACGTGGTCACAGGCTGGCAAAGTCCCTGCTGGGATGGGAGGAAGATGAGGCTTAGAGGAAGTCAAAGTCCTGGCCAGGAAGGCTGCAAAGTGAGGTTGGACAGACAGGACAAGAACAGAGTCAAATGCAAGTAGCCAAGTCAACGCTGGGAAAGTCAGGAAGGGTGAGGACACAGCAAAGTGTGAGGCTGAGTCGGTGAGTGGTTGGAACTTTGTCTTCAAATAAAGAACGTGTGACAGGGCAGCTGGAGCTGTTGGAGGAAGCAGGTACGGCACTTTTAAGCAACTGAGCTATGTAACAGTCCTTACTCCAGGTAGAACAGGTCATCAACTAGCTCGCATCATTTAAGGGACTCTGGGACAGTCCAAGAGACACAGCTTTTGCCCGCTGTCCCTAGCTGTGAAATTAAAGTGCAAATACCCGTGGATGAGGGATTGCATTCTCTTACATTTAAAATTAAAGAGGCGCCTGGATGGCTCAGTCGGTTGAGCATCAGACTCTTGGTTTCGGCTCAGGCTATGATCTCACAGTTCAGGGGATCGAGCCCCATGTTGGGCTCTATGCTGACAGCTCGGAAGCCTGCTTCAGATTCTGTGTCTCCCTCTCTCCGTCCCTCCCCCCCTCACACTCCCTCTCTCTCTGTCTCTCAAAAATGAATAAACGTTTTTAAATTTTTTTTTAAAAAGTGAAATTAAATTAAAATGACCGACAATGAATCAGATGGGAAACAGATGGGAAAACTAGAGAGGGTTCAAATCAAATCTTGTAATGAAACTGTAGAACTCATGGGATCACCCTTGACCTGAGAAAGTTCATGGGCACTATAAGTTCAAAGGAGAAGGGCAAGGGTTACTGAAAGTCAGTGGAGTAGGGATGTAGTTGGAAGGACAAATGGTTTCGGCCACAGTTTTGCACTGAACTCTGCCAATACCACCGACCATTGCTGGGACAACAGATCTCTTCTAGAGTCTGGAGCGAAATCTCCTTCTTCTACAAACTTCCCTGACTTCTTCCCTTCCTTGTTGGAAATCTCTGGGGTTAGAAAAAATGCCTTTTAGTCTGTTTGGTGTCATTACCCCTCTGCATGCCTCTATCTGCCTCCACCTCTGCACTTTGCCATCCACCCCGGCCTCTCAGTAAAGCCCTGCGCCACCACCCACACACCCCGAGGCAATAAGAACTCAGTTCTCTCTGGATTAGGCTTTGAACCCATCTTTTTAAATCCCCCTCTACTCAGGATGATTTATCATCCCTCCTCTTTGTCCTTTATGGGTCCCTTTTATTAAAATCCTTGGAAGCTAGGTCTTGTCATTTTTAAATCCTTTTTCCAGAAATATAGAAGGAGAAATAAACCTCAAATACAGTGCCCACCTCATCATAAAAACCACCAGACCATTCCACATTTCCAAGCTTCTAGAAAGAAATGCCGAGACCACCTTAGTCACAATCTCTTCCCTATGCTTATCAACGTTCGTCCTACTCTGTCTCTCTTTCCTTTGTTTCTGTATTTTGATTTTCTGATATTGTCTGGACCCAATTCCTGTAGCCCCCAAACCATTACCTCTTTGTTTTGATATTTAAAGAGTTTGTCTCAATACTTTGTATTAAAGATGCAATATAAAAAGTAATTGCCTTGTATCATGGGAAGCCAACCATTTAAAGTGTTGTCAACCAGCGTTATTAAATGAATGTGATAATAAAGTTTAAGATGAGTCATGTAAAGCGAAATTACAAATGGGCTCAGATGAAAGAGTTAGCAAGAGCTCCAACCAAGCCTTGTAATGAGGGGATAGAACAGATGACGACATCCTAAAAACCCCATTTCTGTTTGGCTGGATACAGTTTGAAATAATGATAGGTCTATCGAAATGCGCCTAGAGTTCTCCTTTTATTTCAGCTCATGAGCCAAAGACCCTAACGTGCATCGATATTTGCCTCTGTAGATATTGAAAAGGTGAGAGAAAACATTCAAAATTGGCCCTTGCACCCCCCATGACACATCTCTCTCCGACACCTGTCAACAGAAGTGATGCTTGCCAGCAACTTTCCTAGTCATCAGGAAGGAGCATTTTGCTAATGAGAACATAATGATACCTGACTCCCTGAAGGAAACACTGACTGTTGGAAGGAATTCTAGAATTGGGGTCAAGAAATCTGGGTCCTAGTCCTGGCTCTGTCATAAGGAGATCTCGGTCAGATCATAAAAACCAGCCTGTGTCTCACTTTCCCCATCTGACAAAGGTAATGAAAGAAAGAAAAGAAAGAAAGAAAGAAAGAAAGAAAGAAAGAAAGAAAGAAAGAAAGGAGAAAGAAATGAAAGAAAGAAAGAAAGAAAGAAAGAAAGAAAGAAAGAAAGAAAAGAAAGAAAGAAGAAAGAAAAAGTAACCACTGTCCATCTATCTTATGGATTTACTGTGAGCATGCCTTGAAAAAAGTAGAAGGTGTCCCAGTTGGTGCTTAGTCTCATTATTATTTATAGCTTTCTGGACTTCTTCACCTGGACAGGTTTCCTGGAGCTTCCTCACCTCCCCCCTTAAAAGCAGGCAGTGCCGTAAATTTCATTTCATGTAGATAAAAACAATCTGGCCTGACGTGACTGAACAGGAATTAGACGTTGAGCTGATTTAGGATTCGGTGTTCTCTCCTACTCTGAACCCTGTAATTATAGTGTGCTATAAACCACAGTGTAACATATTTGCTACGAGCATTCTAGCAAATAACATAGAATTATAGGGCTGAAAGGGCCCTCAGAGATCATCAAGTCCAACCCATTCATTTTACAGATGAAGAAACTGAGGCCCGGGAAGGTTAAAAAGCTTGTCTGCGGTTTGTACAAGCATCTAATGGCACTGGATTAGGATCCAGATGCCTGATTTCCTCCTCTTGTGGTCTTTCTGGTTGTAAAGCTGCCTTTGCATAATTCAGTTGAACTGATCTGTTGAGACAAACGCTCATTCAGAGATTCCTATCACAGTCGCTGCCCACTTCTGTTATCTAACACACATCTGTCACTCAAGAGTGGCAGGAATTCCTATTTTCTTACTGGCGTGCATTACAACACTGGAGAAACATTTTCCTGGAGAGGTCTCCCTGGTGGATTGAATTGCTGATGTCTATCCACTGATTATCATCTATTCCTCGGAGGCAGATACAGTGGCACATTGATAAAGACCACAGGGTTGGACCCAGCAAATCCTGGATATGAGTCTTGCTTCCAATTCTCTGGAGCTGGGATCTTGGGGGAGCCTTAATCTCTTGCTGAGCACTTGTCCTCATCTGGAAAATGGCGTAATATTTCCGAAAACACTTTGTAAATGTTCAAGTGTGGTATACATATCGGTGCTTATGGCCTTGAAAGCCCAGCCGAATCCTTGCCTGTGGCAAGGTGTACAAGGGACACTTGTTTAATAATTCTGATCTCACGTTATGGGACCTGATGGCTCTGCTAGGCATCGCAGAAAACCCACAGACTTACTTCTCCCCGTTGGTATCTGCACAAAGGTTTCTTCTCCTTCCTCAACACTTTGAGAGTCTCTCTTTTGCTTCTTGGCTTGTAAGTGACAGACACTTGGTTCAAATCCTCTTAAGCAAAAAAAAAAAAGGCGATTTATTGAAATGGTAGCAGGACAGCTCACAGAACCGAAGATAAGACAGTATAAGCAGGTGTCTGCAGGGACCTCAGGGATGGGAACTGGGGTGTCTCCCTTCCCAGGCTCCTCTGGCTTCTGTCACTGGGTTGGTCTAATTCTTTCCCACTGCAGGCAAGTTCCCCTCCACGCCACGGGTGCCCACGGCATGTCACTTTACAACCAGAGAGAAACCAACTCTGATTTGAGAAATCCTAGAGAAGACCTCTAGGTGGCTTGGCTGAGATCTGGTGTTGAGGAACGAATGAGTTCAGGCTCTATGACACAAGGCTGGACATATAACTCAAGTGTAACATTTTAACCCCCAAGCAAAATCATTAGCTCAAAAAACGGACTGTTTTTCTAGAAGTACACAAGGTCTGCTGGGCAGTCAGAAACAATAGATGTCTACCAGCTTTTACGGGCTTGTTTTTCTCCTCTGAGCACAGAACTCTCCCCTAAAACAAATACACATAACCAGTCTGATGATCGAAAAGGTAACTCATAAAGGAATAATAGCACATATTTACAATCAGAAACTTTCTGTATTAATCTTCTGTTGTGTCCATAAGGCCTAGCAATCCAACAGCTGTGCCGTGCAAGCAGATTGGAGTAAGACCCTTTGGAAGAGTTAGAGCGTGTGTATCGTTTCTCTTTCTACCTTGTCTTTCCATTGCTTACCCACATCCTCCTACACCCAGTGAATCAAACACATGTCTGAAGTTTTAGTCATAGCTCTAAGACGGCTCCTAGACTTATAACCAGAGTCCTTGCAGACAGTTACCCTTTATGCTAACAAAAGAGTTGTCTTTGACTTTCCTTCCAGATCAGAGGCTCTCAAGCTTTAACATGCATTAAGAACTGCCTGGATGATGTGCTCACATAGGGACACGCTAACCCAGTGGTTCCCAAGCTTGTCTGCACCTTAGGAATCACCTGGGACACTATTCCAGTACCTAGGCCACACCCAAGGCCCGTGAAATCCCAGTCTCAGAGGGTGGCACACAGACGCTAGGAGATTTTTGAGTCTTTCTAGGGGGTTCTCATGTTCTGATTGCACACTAGGTGCCTTGAGGAGCTAAAAGTGCCTAGGCCCCACCCTAAATCAATTAAGTTACAATCTGGAAAGGGGCAAGATGAGATTATTGACATGATCCTGAGCATTCAAAGAAAAAAAAAAAAAATTCCCCAGGCGGTTAGTCTTAGTTCACCCCCCAGAGAGCCTAATTAAGAAGGTTGGGGGTGGGGCACAGGTATCTGCTTTAGAGCAAGTGTCTCCACCCCAATGACTCTGACTCGGGATCTGCACTCACTCTGAGAAACGCTTCACTTACACCGTGGCCGTTCAAAGTGCGGTCTGGGAACCAACAGCGCCAGGGCTTTGTTAGAAATCTCTTAGCGTTCTCCAAACCCATAGGGTCTGGCAGAAAGGCAGAAGCCCAGGCCTCCTCTCCACCCCCAAATGCTGAATTAGAATCTGCATTTTAGCAACATCTGGGGGATTCGCATGCAGATTAAATTTGTTTTGTTTCAGGAACTGTTCCTTTTCAGGCAACCTTATTTCCATTTTTTTTTTTTTTTTGCCTTTGTGGAGGAGCAGCTCTTTAAGATCCCTCCGTGGTTGGTCGTGCCCATTCAGTGGCCCCCAGTGGTGGGAGCTGCAGACCAGTCTTCAGTGGCAGGCTGAGGGCTCCCGTCCTCAGTAGGGAACCTGCTGAATAGGCACCGAGGGCACCCACGCGCCTTCAGACCCAAGTGCGACTTCAGGCTGAGCAGCAATGAACTCAGGAGCCAGAGCAGGCCATTCACCCTGGAATTCTTCGTGGCCGCAGCCTCCCCAGCATCCACCTCATGAAGGCCACTGGGTGAGCTCCCTTCTTGGGATCTTACACAGGATTCATCAAGTTGCTCTGAAAACAGAAGGGCCCGGTGATGCCTAAGAGGCCCAAGCAGTTAGGAAAATATGCAGAAAAGCAGAGGAAAACATAAACCATTTTTCAAAACGTTTTCATTTCTCCTTAAAGCTCTGACACACCTGAATTATACTTGTGGCAAGAACTACTCTCAAACCCCACCCATTGGGCCAGAGACCCTTGTGGTGTTAGCGAATGACTCTCCCATCACATAGCACACGACCTATGCTTGTGAATTCATCAACCAGCAGATTAGATTTAAATATCTCTTGTGCGGAAGTATTTATTAATACCGATGGCACCTTTGAATCATCTGGAGCTTTAAAAAATACTGAAGTCTGGGGCACTTGGGTAGCTCAGTTGGTTAAGTGCCAAACTCTCAATTTTAGCTCAGGTCATGATCTCACCGTTTGCGAGATGGACCCCCGCGCTGGGCTTTGTGCTGAGTGTGGAACCTGCCTGGGATTCTCTTTCTCTCTCCCTCTGCCCCTCCCCTATCAGCATACATGTGTTTTCAATCTCTCTCTCTCTCTCTCTCTCTCTCTCTCTCTCTCTCTCTGTGTCTCTCTCTCAAAATAAATAAACTCAATAAAAAAGTAAAATAAAAATGCTGAAGTCTGGATCCCACCATGACAAGGTTTAATCTAATTGGCTGGAGGTATGGCCAGGTGCACCTGCATTTTTTTTTTTAATTTTTTTTAACGTTTATTTATTTTTGAGACAGAGAGAGACAGAGCATGAACGGGGGAGGGTCAGAGAGAGAGGGAGAAACAGAATCCGAAACAGGCTCCAGGCTCTGAGCTGTCAGCACAGAGCCCGACGCGGGGCTCGAACCCATGGACCGCGAGATCGTGACCTGAGCCGAAGTCGGCCGCTCAACCGACTGAGCCACCCAGGCGCCCCCCGCACCTGCATTTTTTAAAGCAGCCAAGGTGCAGAACCACTTTTAGGTCTCTGCTCTGATCCAACTGACGATTATTCAGTTCTCCTTTCAGTTAGGCTTAAAGATTTTGGTATCAGGGTTTACAGCATTGCCCCTTTAGATTGCACTAGAAAATTCTCTATCAGTCGCAATAAGTCTGCATCATGGTTTGGACTTCTCTAAATCTGAAGCGCTAAGGCAACCAAGAGATGAAAGGGGGAAAAAAAAAGGCTCAACCAACGTTTTGTTGTTGTTGTTCGCCTATCGTTTTTCTTTCATTTCTAACATTTTTATTTACAGATTATCTCCCCATCTCATTAGATACGTAAGTGAAAGTCATCCGCAGTAAAACATAAAAGGCCATAACTACAAAAATGTACAGGGATTTTTTTAAAGGTTTTTAAAAAAATTTTTTTTTAATGTTTATTTATTTTTGAGACAGAGAGAGACAGAGCATGAATGGGGGAGGGTCCGAGAGAGAGGGAGACACAGAATCTGAAGCAGGCTCCAGGCTCTGAGCTGTCAGCACAGAGCCCGATGTGGGGCTCGAACTCACGGACCGTGAGATCATGACCTGAGCCGAAGTCGGACGCTTAACCGACTGAGCCACCCAGGTGCCCCATGGGGATTTTTAGTAATACGTTCCAAAGTTCACATTCAGTCCCCTGAAAAATAACATAAGGACCTAGTCATGGGACAGACTAATGAGAAACAAGAGTATCTTGTCCCCTCGGTTTGCTCTGTAATGGTGATAAGTTTCCTGAAGAAGCCACCAGAGCTGAGCAAGGGCTGAAGTCTGAAACTACACATCACAGCACAGTGTCCACCCCATAATAGGTGCTCAATGAATGCCCATTTCTTTTTCTTCAAAACCCTTGAAGCCTTATTTTGTGCCTCCTGAGACAGTCATCCCATTCAATCCAAATCACTCATTGGCGTGCCTTACCGTGCCCTTCTAGATTTAGATTGTATATTTCTTGTGAAGAGAGAATCTGTCTTATTTAGCAACCCCACCCCTTGTGCCCAGACAAGTGCCTAAAAATCAACCCATGAAGGGAGGGGGTGGGTCATGAGAAGTGAGCTATTCCTTTGGATAACTGTCTTCCCAGGCGAGCTGACGCTTTCCTTATGGAGGTACTCAGACGGAATTTTCTTAGTTTACCATCGGCCTCTGCTGAGTCATCCCCCTTAAGCCTCTCTCCACCACCGATTCAGATCTCAGCCAGGGGAACCAGCTGTGTGAACAGCAACGGCCAGACTCCAGACATCTGAATAGGGTTTTCACATTGCCAACGGACTCAGACTCCTGCAGACCTGAGTAAATGACACATCAACCCCCTTCACGCCAGGTACGGGAGGTCCAGGCTCCAGGACCACACACTGGACTCTGAAGAGCTGCCTTATCTTTTCTTCCATTCCAGACTGAAGGAAACACAGGCTATCTCGCAGGACACCAGGAGGAACCACGGACATCTTAACCCTGGCCTCAGGACAGCTGATAGAATGAGCAGCTGAGGGCACAGATGGTGGAGGTGAGGACAATTTTCCCTCGAAGAAAAGAAAGGACAAAGAGGGAAGTTTAGAGAGAAGTGTTGAAATAAATTTCTAGGCCCAAGATGGAGCCGCTCCTGTCCAGGTTGCCATATTGGCAACCCATGACTTAGATAACCTCTGTGTCCCCGTAAATGCTCCCCTTGACCAGAAACCTAGTATATCCAGTCAGCCAATCCCCAAAAGGACACACCAACTCTGGGCCTTCTTGCCCAGAAGGTTGACTATATGGCTCCCACCAATCAGATATTTTCTACTTTTCTTTCTTGTTCTGTATTCTTTATCCTGTAAAAGTTTCCTGCCTTCTGCCCTATTTTGCAGTCCTCCAAATAGAAACTGTCCACTTCATGAAGTGTTACAGAAAGTTTGTATCACTTAAGTTGCTTTCTTTAATCACTTTTCTAACAGAACTAACTTCATATATTTGAGATACAGTCAAATTCACGTTGAAACCACTTTCCTGTTTGTTGAGATCTTCCAGAATATTCCACGTGTTTTGAAAGTCTCATTTCTTTTTCTAAATGTATCAAGTTTCTATTTAAATTCTTGTTAGTTAACATATAGTGTAATATTAGTTCCAGGAGTAGAATTTAGTGATTCATCACTTACATATAACACTCAGTGCTCATCAAAACAAGTGCCTTCCTTAATGCCCGTCACGTATTTAGCCCATCCCCGCCACTTGCCTCCCTCCACCAGCCCTCAGTTTGTTCTCTATACCTAAGTCTTTCTGATGGTTTGCATCCATCTTTTTTTTTCCCTGTGTTCATCTGTTTTGTTTCTTAAATTCCACACATCAGTGAAATCATATGGTATTTGTCTTTCTCTGACTTATTTCACTTAGCATAATACACTCTAGCTCTATCCACGTGGTTGCAAATGACAAGATCTCATTCTTTTTTATGGCTGAGTAATATGCCATTATAAATATACATATATACCTGTGTGTGTATGAATATATATGAATATATCTATGAATATATTTATGAATATAATTATATTTGTGAATATAATTATGAATATTTTAAAAATATATATGTATATGTATACATCATGTATATGTATATACATATATATATATATACAAACACACATATATGTATATATATATATATAACACATCATGAGGGTGACATTCATACCATGTCCCCTAACAAGAAAATGTTACCTCTGCTCCAAAGGCTTCAGTTAAACAGATCATCCAGTTCAACCATGTCCATACTCTTGGTCCATTAGACAGTGCAGTTTATCTACCGGGTCATTCCTTGGTATGACCAAAGGAAACTAAAGAAAGGGAAAAAAGACAATCATGGATTCTTTAGATCAAAAGGAAACTAAGGTAACTATTTACAATTTCTCTCTCTTACTCTCTTGCAGACAACTGAGCTCCCTTGGGTAATGCTGGACCTTGTATAATACCTTTTTCTTAGAGTTTCAGGGCAGGCATAAGAGGGCAAGAGGTAAGATTTTTGCTTTTCAACTTTGGTTAAGAGAAGGCAGAAGCGTATGTATATTTAAAACAAAGAAAAATTCATTAAAGGAAGGATCACCTCAAGGCCCAAAATGCTGGCTACTCTTGGCGGAAGACGCTGGCTGGGAGAGAGGAAGCACACAGAGAGACGTAAGTCACAGGTACCTCTCAGGCTTGAGATACGGGCAGTGGCTTCACAGCCGTTCGCCGTGTTCCTAAAAGCAATAACAAAAACGAGCAGTAACCAAAGCCACCTTCTCTCCTGTTCCACTTTTGCCTCGCATGCAGTCGGGGGGGTAAATCTACTCTGCAAGCTATTTGTTTCCATACTTCCTCACTGGTCCTCTTCTGTGAGTCAGAGTTAACAAGTGGACACAAGGGCTGGTTGGAGCCCTCCTTCCCCATCCAGGCCTGAATGCGTGCTGGTCCTGAGGCGGGGCTCCTGTGCGGTGGAGGCTCGCCAGACAGTGGAGAGATCATAAAATATGGCTTTTCCACCAACTCCTCTTTACCCGTGAGTCATGCTGCTGGTAAGAAGCGGCGTTCCTCTTTCTGATGTGTATCTCCCTCGGAAACGCTTGGACAGGTGGATCCAGGCATTCGTGGGGCTAGTTGTCATATCAGAAAACACTGCAGAAGCTTTCCCAACCAACTTGTTTGATCCACAGCATACACACACCTAGTGTCCCCATTCCCCCCGTAAAACAAACAGAACCGTGGCCTTGGCTCGCAGAGCTGGGGGTGAATCCTGGCCTCCCCTCTTCCCAACTGTTGAGTTGTTTGCTTATTCTGTTGGCTAATACCATTTATAACATTTGTATTAGTGTCATTGTGCGGTTTAATTTTGGACTCAGTAAACTAACGAAGAATAAATAGCAACAGAGGGTTTCTTTTCTAACAGTAAGTTGAGTGTTTTGGAAAGCTACATTCAAGCGCGTTGCTACGACAAACATTGTTGTCAAAGCAGGTGAGAAATAGACAACTAAAAAAAATGGTCAGGTAGAAAGCCGTGGAAATCCACAAGAAGTCCGCACTCTGGTTGTTTGCAAGTGTCTTCAGTTTTGCTCGAGTTTAAAGAAAACAAAAGTGGAGATGAAGCATGCTGGTTTACAGAAGTCGCTCTGGCAAAAGAAAGGATAAAGAACCCAGAGGAGTGGACCCATATTGGAGCTAAGGCCTCAGTCGTGCATCGCGTCAAAAGCTTGATGAATGAGCCGATGGATTTGCAGATTTTAAGTCAAAATGGCTTTAAGGTATGTATGTAGCACTTTCAATGCTTTCCTGTCTCGTAATATTATCATTATTTTTATTAACTGACCTCCCGATTGTATTGGCAGGGAAGATTCCTTGCCGTGACTTAATAATAATGATGAATACCTGGGAAGGTGGAAACAACAACAAAATGCCACATTTCCATCACTGTCTCCTTCACCCTTTATTTATTACGGGTTTTAAACTGGAACTTAGAAAAGAGAAGATAGCCTTTGCCTCAATCAAGTCACACATGATACTCCTCAAACTTCCAATAAAGTTTTTAGAGTAACCTTTACTTAACTCTACAAACTCTAAATTCACGATGCCATGACTGTATCTTACAGACAGGCGAAGAATGCAAATCAAGTTGAGTTCCTGTGATGGGTCCAAGCCCCGCCCCAGTCTGCGTTCCAGAGGCAACTGCTATCATCCATTTGTAAGTGTCCTTTTCCATACATTTACATGTATATGTCTATAAAAATGTAGAGTCATGTCTATAGAAAATGTACAGGAAGGCTTTATGTTTTCTGCTTCATTTTACAGAAAGGATTTCCTTTTTTAACTTTTCCCCCCGGCTTTTTCAAGGAATAATTTACAAACATAATTGCATATAAAGTGTACAAACGTGATCATTTGATATACATATATATTGTGGAATGGTTACCAACAGCAAGGTAATTAACACATCCATCGTGGCACATAGTTAACTTTTTTTTTCAGCCAATTGCAAGGGTCCATACTGTATTATATAGTCACCTATATAGAGTTAGACAATAGTCAACATGCTGTATTAGATCCTCTGAACTTACGCATCTTGTAACTGAAAATGTGTGCCCTTTGACCTACCATTTTCCCCCCCTCCCCATCTTCCCTGGCAACCTCCCTTCTCTCCTTCTCTGTTTCTATGAAATCGGCTTTTTTTTTTTCTTTCTTTAATTCCACGTATTGGTGAGACAGTGCTGTATTTGTCTTTCCTGCTCAGGCTTATTTCACCTCACGTAATGCCCTCAAGTTTCATCTGTGTTGTCACAAATGACAGGATATTCTTCCTTTTTAGTGAATAATTGTGTGTGTGTGTGTGTGTGTGTGTGTGTGACACATTTTCTTGATCCGTGCATCTACTGATGGACATTTAGGTTGTTTCCATGTCTTGGCTATTGGGAGTAATGCTGCCATAAACATGGGAGTGCAGGTATCTCTTTGAGATGCTGATTCTGTTTCCTTCAGATAAATACCCAGAGGTGGGATTGCTGCATCATGTGATAGTCCTATTTGTGATTTTTTGAGGAACCATCATACTGTTTTCCATAGTGGCTGCGCCAGTTAACATTCCCACCAACAGTATATAAACGTTCCCCCCCTCCACATCCTTGCCAACATTTGTGAGCTCTTGTCTTCTTAATAGCCCTCTACCAGGTGTGAGGTGATATCTCACATGGGGTATCGATTTGCATGGCCCTGATGATTGGTGACATTAAGCACCCTTTCTTGTACCTGTTGGCCATTTGTATGTCTTCTTTGGAAAAATGTCTACTCAGGTCACAGGCCCGTTTCATAACTAGATTGTCTGAGGGTTTTTTAAGGTTGAGTCATAGGAGTTCCTTATATTTTTAAAAAAATTGTTTTAAAGTTTACTTATTTATTTTAAGAAAGATACACAGCGTGAGTGAGGGAGGGGCAGAGAAAGAGGGAGACAGAGAATCCCAAGCAGGCTCCATGCTGCCAGTGCAGAGCCCGACACAAGGCTCAAACTCAAGAAACCACGAGATCACGACTTGTGCCAAAACCGAAAGTCAGATGCTTAACTGACAGAGCTACCCAGGTGCCCCTATGAGGTTCTTATATTTTTGCAATGTTAAGCCCATATAAGATACATGGTTTGCAAATATTTTCCCCCATTCTGTAGATTGTCTTTTCAATTTATTGATGACTTCCTCTGCTGTGAGGAAGTTTCTAGGTTTGATATACTCCTACCTGTTTATTATTGCTTTTATTGCCTATGCTTTGGTGTCTTATCTTAAGAAATCCCTGCTCAGACCAGTGTCGGGAGCTTGCAGCCTGTGTTTTCTTCTAGGGGTCTTATAGTTTCAGGTCTTCTATTTAAGCCTTTAATCTATTTCAAGTTAATTTTTATGAATGGTGTACGACAGGAATTTAGTTTCATTCTTGTGCATGTGAATATCCAATTTTCCTAACATCATTTATTGAAGACATTGCCCTTTCCCCAATTTATATTCATGGCTCCTTTGTTGGGAATTAATCAGACATATATGGGTAGGTTTATTTCTTGGGCCTCTATTCTGTGCCATTGATCCATGTGCCTGTTTTTATGCCAGTACCACACTGTTTTGACTACTATAGCTTTTCAAATATAGTTTGACATCAGAAAATATGATGGCTCTGGCTTTGTTCTTTCTCAAGATGGTTTTCGCTAAAGGAGTCTTTGTGGTTCCATCCAAATTTTATGATTCTTTTTTTTAAACTTCTGTGAAAAATGCCATTGAGATTTGGGTCGAGATTGCATTGAATCTGTAAAGCACTGTGGGTAGCACGAACTTTTTAACAATATTAATTCCCCAATCCATTAACACAGGCTATCTTCCCATTTATTTGTGTCTTCTTCTATTTCTTTTATCAGTCTTACAGTTTCCAGTGTACAGATCTTTCACTTCCTTGCTTAGATTTATTCCTAAGTATCTTATTTTTTTAATTTTTCATCTTATTTTAGAGAGAGTGAGCACAGGAGCAGGGGAGAGGGGCAGCAGGAAGGAGAGAGAGAGAGAGAGAGAGAGAGAGAGAGAGAGAGAGAGAGAATCTTAAGCAGGCTCCACACTCAGTGCAGAGCCCAACGGGGGACTTGATCCCACGACCCTGGAGTCAAGTCCTGAGCGGAAATCAGAGTCAGATGCTCAACCAACTGAGCCACCCAAGCACCCCATTATCTTATTATTTTTGATGCTATTGAAAAGGAATTGCTTTCTTAAATTCTCTTTCAGATAGTTTGTTGTTAATGCATAGAAATGCAACGGATTTCTGTGTTGAGTTTGTATCCTGCAACTTTACGAAATGCACTTATTCGTTCCATCAGCTTTTGTTGGAGTCTTCGGGGTTTTCTACACATAAAATAGTGTCATCTGCAAATGGCTCTCATTTTACTTCTTTCTGATTTGGCTACTTTTTTTTTTTTTTGTAAGTAATTGTTCTGGCTAGAACTTCCCGTACTATATTGAATAGTAGTGTTGAGTCTTGTCTGACTCCTGTTCTTGGAGGAAAGGCTTTTAGCTTTTCACCATTGAGTATGATGTTAGTTGCAAGCTTGTAATATATGGCCTCTATTATGTTGAGGTACATTTCTTTTATACCTAATCGGTGGCAAGTTTTTATCACGAAAGGATGTTGAATTTTGCCAAGTGCTTTTTCCGCCTCTGTTGAGACGATTATATGATTTTTCTGTGTGGTGCATTGTGTTTATTAATCTGCACGTGTTGAACCATCTTTGCAACTCACGGGCAAATCTCACTTGATCATGGCATCTGATCCCTTTAATGTGCTCTTGAATTCCATTTCGTTAGCATTTTGTTGAGAATTTTTTCATGTATTTTCATGAGGGATACTGGCATGTAGTTTCGTTTCCTTATAATGTCTTCGTCTGGTTTCAGTAGCAGGGTAAACTTGGCCTCATGAAATGAGTTTAGAAGTGTTCCTTCCTCTTCAACTTTTTGGAAGAATTTGGAAGAACTGGTACTAAATCTTTAAATGTTTGGAACAACCCACCAGTGAAGCCATCTGGGTTTGGGTTTGTTCGCTGGGAAATTTTTAATTGGTGTTCAATCTCCTTGTTTGTTATTGGTCTATTCAGATTTTCTATTGTGTCATGATTCAGTCTTGGTAAGTTGTGTGTTTCTAGGTTTGAATCTATTTATTCTAAGTTACCTGATGTTGGCTTACAATTCTCGTAGTAGTCTTGTGAGTTTTTGTATGTCTGTGAAACAAGTTGTAATGTCTCCTCTTTCGTTTATAATTTTATTTATATGAATCATCTCTCTTTTTTTTCTTAGTCTAGCTAAAGGTTTGTCAATTTGTTTACCTTTTCAAGAAACCAACTCTTAGTTTTAATGGTCTCTTCTAGTTTCTATTTCCTTCCTAGTCTCTATTTCTCTTCCTAGTCTTCCTAGTCTCTATTTCATTTATTTCTGCTTTAATCTTTATTATCCCCTTCTTTCTGCTAACTTTGGGTTTAGTGTGTTCTTTTTTTATTCCTTGAGGTATAAGTTTAGGTTGTTTATCTGAGATCTTTCTTTTTTCTTAGTACATACATTTACCTCTATAAACTTCCTCCTTAGAATTATTTTGCACATCCCATAAGTTTTAGTATGTTGTATTTGCATTTCATTTTCCTCAAGATATTTTTTTTTATTTCTCTTTTGATTTCTCCTTTGACTTAGTGTTTGTTCAGGAGTGTATGGTTTAATTTCCACATATTTTGAATTTTCCAGATTTCTTCCTGTTACTGATTTCTACTTTCATACTATTCTGGTCAGAAAATAGATTTGATACGATTTTAGTCTTCTTAAATTTCTAAAGATTTGCTTTGTGGCCAACATGGAATCTGCTTGGAGAATGTTCTTTAAGTGCTTGAGAAGAATATGCTACTGTTGGATAAAATGCACTGTATATATGACTGTTAGGCTCATTTGGTTTCCAAGTGAAGTTCAAGTCCATTATTTCCTTACTGACTTTCTGTCTGTATGATCTATCCATTGTTGAAAGTAGGGTATTGATGTCCTGTACTATTATGACATTGTTGTCTATTTCTGTTTTCAGATATATTAATAATTGTTTAATCGACTTAGGAGCTTAAATCCTGGGTACATACATATTTACAATCGCTATATCCTCTCAATGAACTGACCCCTTTATTATTATATAATGACCTGCTTTGTCTCTTGTTACAGTTTTTGACTTAAAGGCATTTTGTCTGATCTCAGTATAGCTATCTCTGGTCTCCTTGGGTTTCTGTTTGCATGGAGTATTTTTCTCCATCTCTTCACTTTCAACCTAGGAATGGCCTTAAAGCTTAAGTGAGTGTCTTATTGGTAGCATATAGTTAGGTCTTCTTTTTCTTCTTCTTCTTCTTTTTTTTTTTTTAATCCATTCATCCACCCTACACCTTTTAATTGGAGAACTTAAATCATTCACGTTTAGAATTATTGATAGGTAAGGGCTTACTACCACCATTTTGTTCATTGTTTTCTGATTGTTTAGTAGTTCCTTTACTACTTTCTTCCTCTCTTTGTAAACTGATGATCTTTTTGTAGTGGGATTGATTTGTTTCTCTTTATTATTTGTGTATCTCTTATAGGTTTTTGCTTTGTGATTACCATGAGGCTTTCACAATACATCTTACAACTGTCTATTTTAAGCTTATCACGACTTACCTTCAATCTCATAGAAAAGTTCTACACATTTACTTGTCTATCCTACATTTTATGTTGTTGATGCCACAATTTATATGTTTTTATATTGTGTGTCCATAAGCCAAATATTGTAACTATTGTTATTTTTAATACTGTTGTCTTTTAACATATATGCTAGAGTCCAAAGTGATTTATACACCACCATTGCATATTAGAGTACTTTGAATTTTACTATATGTTTATCATGTTTACCAGCAAGTTTTATACTTTAGTATGTTTTCATGGTACTAACCAGGGTCCTTTCACTTAAGCTTAAAGAACTCCTCTTAGCATTTCTTGTAGGGTCAGTCTATTGGTGACAAATTCTCTCAGTTTTTGTTTGTCTGGAAAAGTCTTTATCCCTCCATTTCTGAAAGACAACTTTGCCATGGAAAGTATTCTGCTTGGCATTCTTTTTTTTTCTTTTAGCATTTAGCACTCTCCTCTAGACTGCAAGATTTCTGAGGAGAAAACTGCTGATCACATTATCAAGGTTCCCATATATGTGACTAGCCTTTTTTTCTCTCATGGCTTTCAAAATGCTCTCTTCTTTGATTTTTGAGATGTTCACTATACTGTGTCTCCGTGAAGATCTTTTTGGATTGAATCTGTTCAGGGATCTTTGAGCTTCATGCGCTTAGATGGCCATATCTCTGTGAGGACAGCTCAGAGCCTGGAGCCTGCTTCGGATTCTGTGTCTCCCTCTCTCTGCCCCTCCCCCACTGGCACTCTGTCTCTTTCTCTCTGTCTCAAAAGTAAATAAACATTGAAAAAAAAAAAAGAATGCTTTCCCTGAAACCCTCTTGCACTGTTGGTGAGAATGCAAACTGGTGCAGCCACTCTGGAAAACCGTGTGGAGGTTCCTCAAAAACTTAAAAATAGATCTACCCTATGACCCAGCAATAGCACTGCTGGGAATTTACCCAAGGGACACAGGAGTGCTGATGCATAGGGGCACTTGTACCCCAATGTTTATAGCAGCACTTTCAACAATAGTCAAATTATGGAAAGAGCCTAAATGTCCATCAACTGATGAATGGATAAAGAAGATGTGGTTTATATATACAATGGAATACTACTGGGCAATGAGAAAGAATGAAATTTTGCCATTTGCAGCAATGTGGATGGAACTGGAGGCTATTATGCTAAGTGAAATAAGTCAGTCAGAGAAATACAGATATCACATATTTACACCCATATGTGGAATTTGAGAACTCAACAGAAGACCATGGGGGAATGGAAGAGGAAAAAATAGTTTCAAACAGAGAGGAGGGCAAACCATAAGAGACTCTTTTTAAATATTTTTCTTTTTTCTTTTTGTTTATTTATTTTTGAGAGAAATAGAGAGACAGTGAGAGCAGGGGAGGGGCAGAGAGGGAGACATAGAATCTGAAGCAGGCTCCAGGTTCTGAGCTGTCAGCACAGAGCCCAACGTGGGGCTCGAATCCACAAACCGTGAGATCATGACCTGAGCCGAAGTCAGATGCTTAACCTACTGAGCCACCCAGATGTCCCAAAAGAGACTATTAAATACAGAGAACAAACTGAGGGTTGATAGAGGTGGCAGGGGAGAGGGGAAAATGGGTGATGGGCATTGAGGAGGGCACTTGTTGTGATGAGCACTGGGTATTGTGTGTAAGCGATGAATCATGGGAATCTACTCCCAAAGCTAAGAGAACACTGTATACACTGTATGTTAGCTAACTTCACAATAAATTATATTTAAAAAAAAAAAAGAATGCTTTCCCTGTTCTAAAAATCAGACATACTTGTCAATGTTTTCTTCTAATGCATTTACATTTCTATTTTCTTAACATTTAGATGTTTAATCTATATGGAGTTTATTTTTAAAATTAGTTTAAGTACAGATTTCATTTCATTTCATTTCATTTCATTTTTGCCAAATTGTTACATAAATTTTCTAACACAAAAGCTTATTTTGGAATATTCACTGGGATTACATTAAATATAGAGATTTACTTTATGATGAATTAAATCTTATAACAATGAATCTTATCCATAAAACTGTATCAGTTATGCAGATGTTCTTTAAGGTGATTTGGTAAAGTTTTAAATTATTTTTTTAAAGATCTAAGATTTTGAACATTTATTGTACAATTAATTCCTAAGGATTTAATGGTTTTTATCTCTTTCTGTCTCTCTCTTTCTGTCCCTATCTCTATCTCTATGTCTCTTGCACCCTCCCTCCTTCCACAAGCGCACACACACACACACACACCATTTATAGTTTTTAAACAGTTAGTGGTGGGGTACACAATAGTAGTAGGCTGTTTTAAATGATGATATCATATCCTGCCATGCTGCTAAACTCCCATATTAGTTCTAACTCCATGTACTTTGATTTTCATGGATATCTAAGTAGATAATTTTATCTTCACATAATGGCATGACATTTATTCTTCAAAGTTTTTATTCTTTCTTTGTGTGTATGTGTGTATGATTTCATTGATTAGTATTGCTTCTAAAAGGTAGAATAAAAATTATGGATTGCAAGCATTCTAGAACTTTTCTTGGTTTTAGTGAGAATGACTCTAATGTGTTATTATTCCATATAATGTTTGCTGTAAATTTCTTCTTTTTTTCCACTGTGAATTTCTAATTGATATATTTTATTGGGTCAAGGCAACATTTTTTTTTTAATTTTTATATATTTTTGAGAGACAGAGTATGAGCAGGGGAAGGGAAGAGAGAGAGAGAGACACAGAATCCGAAGCAGGCTCCAGGCTCTGAGCTGTCAGCACAGAGCCCGGCATGGGACTCAAACTCACGGACCACGAGATCATGACCTGAGCGGAAGTCAGACACTTAACTGACTGAGCCACCCAGGCGCCCCAAGGCAACATCTTTTGTAACTAATTTGATAAGGGTTTTTTTTGAAATTTCAGAAATTCTTTACAGATCATGATTATATGTTGAATATTATAAAAATTGGGTTCAATATGTAATGACAGCATTGTATGTTTTATCTTTAATCTGTTAATGTAGAGATCATATGAGTAGATTTTCTGATGTTTACGCTACTGGTATAAATTTTATTTGATCATGATGTATTATTTTAATACACTACCAGATTTGACTTGCTAATATGTAATTTTAAAAACTGAAATCCATATTCATGAGTGATATGGTCTCATAACATGTTAGGCTACCTTTCTAATTTTTTAAAATAATTTGGAACATTTTGTAAGAGATGGCAATATGGCAATCATTTATTCTTTGAAAATTTGTAGAATTTCTCTCAAAACTAATTTGAATGTGGGGACATGCCTACTGTTTGATTTTAACCTATTTTTATTATCTCCTCTGGTTTCTACTTCTTCTTGATCCAGTTTTGGTCATCTTGATAAATTCCTTTTTTTCCCTATTTTTGTCAAGGTTGCCAAATTAATTGATACAAAACCTTCCTCTCTTGGGAGTTTTACAACTTCCTCTCTCTGTGGTCACTTGCTTACTATTTATGAGGACATGTCTAATTGTTTTATGCTGACAATTGCCATTTAAAAAATATTATTAGTATTTTCAAAGAAACATCTTTGAATGATTTTTTAATCGTTATTAATGACAGTTATTACCTAAGGTAAAATCAAAATGTAATTTTGATTTCATTTCTCTTTTCTCTATTAACCACTACCTTCTTTGGGTTTATTTTGCTTTTATTTTTTCTAACATTTTGGTTGGAGTTGTAGTTCATGTTCATCCCTCTTATTTTCAAATAAAGCACTTCAGGTAATAAATTTTCAGAACTCCTTTGATTGCATCACAGAAATCTGCTATGCAATCTCAATATTAATATCTAAATATTTCATAATTTCTATTTACCTCCTGTTTTAATTTTTTTAATGTTTATTTATTTTTGAGAGAGAGAGAGAGAAAGAGAGAGAGCATGAGTGGGGGAGGGGCAGAGAGAGAGGGATGCACAGAATCTGGAAGCAGGTTCCAGGCTCTGAGCTGTAAGCACGGAGCCCGATGCCCGGCTGGAACTCGTGAACCACAAGATCATGACCTGAGCTGAAGTCGGATGCTTAACCGAATGAGCCAGTCAGGTGCCCCTCATCTCCTATTTATTCCAAAATAATTACAAGTATTTTTTTTCCCATTTTTAAGTGTACAGTTTTTATGGTATCTTTCTATTATTAATTTGCAATTATGTGCACTCTGTTTATTATAAAATGACCAATATGATAACATTTTGGAACTTGATGAACATATTTGATTAACACATGGTTAACATTTATACATGTTCCATGTATATGTGTAAAGATTGTATACTTGCATTAGAAACAACACTTTTTATGTTGTTAGTCTTTCCTTTTCCTGAATAAGTTTTGTCTACTGTAACTGCTGATTTCTGAAAAAGTTAAAAATAGTCCATTGTGACTGTGGATTTCTTAAGTACTTCTGTCTTTCTATCAGTTTTTTGTCTGTGTATTTTGAATCTATGCTCAATACATAAAGATTTAAAACTGTTAAATTTCTTTTTTTTTTTTTTAATTTTTTTTTAATGTTTATTTATTTTTGAGACAGAGAGAGACAGAGCATGAATGGGGGAGGGGCAGAGAGAGAGGGAGACAGAACCGGAAGCAGGCTCCAGGCTCTGAGCCATCAGCCCAGAGCCCGACGCGGGGCTTGAACTCACGGACCGTGAGATCGTGACCAGGGCTGAAGTCGGACGCTTAACCGACTGAGCCACCCAGGCGCCCCAAAACTGTTAAATTTCTTAGAAGCCTGTTTCTTTTATGAGTATGAAATAAGGCTACATCACTTCACATGCTTTTCCCTCAAACCCTATTTTGTCTATTATCAGTTGAAGACCAGGGCCCTTAATTTTAAGCTTCCAGTGAGGAGCATATAGAGACATGTTGAAAAGCTTACTCTGAGAATCCTTAAATTCTTGAAGGTTTAACTAACCTGTTCTTATTATTTTCAAGTTTATTTTTTAAAGTATACAGTTCAGTAGTTTGTGGTACAATTGTCTCAGCACCATTTATTGAAAACACTATTTTTCTCCATTAAATTGTTTTGGCACCTTTGTCTAAAATCAATTGACCGTAAATGTAAGAGTTTACTTCTGGACTCTCAATGCTGTTATGTTAATCTTTGCCTTATGCCACTAACACACAAACACACTTTATTCCTACAGCTTTGTAGTCAGCTTTGAAATTAGGGAATATAAGTTCTCCAACTTTGTTCTTCTTTTTCAAAATAATTTTCTTATTTTGGGCCCTTTGCACTTTCATATGAATTTTAGGATCAGTTGGCCAATAGCGACCAAAATAAATGCAGCTTGGCTTTTGGGAAGGATTGTATTGAATCTGTAAGTCAATTTAGGGATTGCCATCTTATTAATATTGAGTTGTCCAATCCATGAACATAGGAGGTCTCCATTTCTTTAGGTTTTCTTTAATTTTTTCCAATGATATTTGTAGTTTTCAGTGTATAAGCCTCATACTTCTTTCACCAAATTCATGCCTACGTATTTTATTCTTTTTGACATCACTGTACATGGAATTGTTTTCTTAATTTCTTTTTTAGATTATTCATTTTCACTGTAGAGAACACAACTGATTTTTGTATAGTGATCACACAACCTTGCTGACTTCATTTATTAGTGCTAATAGTTTGGGTCATTTTACTTCCTTTCTGCTCTAGATGCTTTAAATTTCTTTTTCTTGTCTAATTTCCCTGGCTAGCACCTCTAGTACAATGCAACTAGATGTGGTAAGAGCAGACAACTTTGTCTTGTTCCTTACCTTGTGAAATAATTCTATCTTTCAAAATTTGTTTTGTTTTGTTTAGAGATGCCCTTACTCAAGTTGAGGAAATTCTCCCTTATTTCTAGTTTTTTTTTTTTTTTTGAGTGTTTTTATCTTGAAAAGATGTTGGATATTGTCAAATGTTCTCTCTGTATCTATTAAGATAATCATATGTTTTTTGCCCTTTATTCTATTATTAGGGTATATTATCTTGATCGATTTGTATGTTGAACCATTCCTGGGATAAACCTCTCATGGCCATGGTATATAATCCTTTTGGTATGTGTATGTGCTTAATTTGGTTTGAAAGTATTTGGCGGGGGGAGGGGGGGGAATTTTGCATATATTTATAGAGATATCAGTCTGTAGTGTTCTTGTGATATCTTTGATTTTGGTACCAGAGTAAGAAGTTTTAAAATATTCCCCACTCGTGTACTTTTTTGGAGAGGTCTGTAAAGGATTGGTATAACTTGTTTTTTAAACATGGCACAGATGGGGCACCTGGGTGGCTCAGTCAGTTAACATCTGACTCTTGGTTTCAGCTCAGGTCATGATCTCAGTTTGTGGGTTTGAGCCCCGCATCAGGCTCTGCACTAGCAGTGTGGAGCCTGCTTGGGATTCTCTCCCTCTCTCTCTGCCCCTCCCCTGCTCTCTCTCTCTCTTTCAAATTAAATAAATAAAAACTTAAAATGAATAAATAAATAAACATGGAGCAGAATCAATTATGAGGCCATCTAGTTCGAGGACCCTGTGTGTGTGTGTGTGTGTGTGTGTGTGTGTGTAAGAGAATTTGAATTTTCTTTGGTCTTCTCTCTCCCACCCTCCCCCCTCCCCCTCTACCTCTCTCTCTCCTCTCTCTCCCTCCCTCTCCTCTCTCTCTCCCCCTTCCTTCTCTATTTCTCTCTCCCCATCCTCCCCTCTCTCTCCCATCTCTCTCTCTTCTTCTCTTTTTCTCCCTCTTGTCTTCCTCTTCCTCCTTCTCCCCCCTCCTCTCCTTTTCTCTCCTTCTTCTCTCCCTTTTTCTCCCTCCCCCTTCTCCTCTCCCCCCCTTTCTTTCTCTCTCTCCCTTTCCTCTCTCTCCCCCATCTCTACCTCTCTCCTCTCTTTCTCTCCCTCCCTTTCCTTTCCAAAGCTGTAGAATTTATATATTCTGCCTTTTTTATTCTACAAAGTACCCGTAGATTTTCAAGTACATAGTTAAGTGTGTATTTCTATGAACAACTAGATTTAATCCCTACCCTCCAACAAGACAGGAATCTAAGACATTTCTCCATCTCCTTAACACCTCCCTCCATCACCTCCCTTACTGCAACCATCAGTGAAGATTTTGATATTACTATAATTTGGGCTCCACAATTCTACTGATTTTTTAAAGTAATTAACACTTTGTTATTTTTTAAGAGTGAGTGTTCTGGTTTTCCTTACTCCTCTTTGCTTCTTACTCCCTCCTCCTCTCAATATACATATCTTCCTGTTGCTGTTCATTCTCTAGCAGCACTCTCAGAGACGGTGGTGGATTTTCTGTACCCTTTACATTGGAAAATGTCTTAATTTTTCAATTACAAGTATTTCAGATATGAAAAAGTCCTTCTACAGTCCATGCTGGATTTAATAAGGTAAATTTTTTGCCATATTTGTCTGAGATCCTTTATTTTTGTAAAGGAATGAAATCATTACAGAAACAGCTAAAGTAACCCCCATCTTCTCTTTTTCTCCCTTACCAAAATAACCATTTTTCCAAGATTCACACAGATAGAAAAATAGATAGATGGATAAATGAATGGATAGACACAAAAGTAACAAATACAACAGATAAAATTGGCATGTTTTAAAATACACATAGATGGTGTCATATATTAGTATCAGTTTGAGATCACTAACAACCAGTTTTTAACTGGTTTAACTGGTTTAAAAACAACACTAGTTTTTAAGATTTATCCCTGCTATCATATGCTGGTTTGCTTCTTTTTTTTAAGTTTGATTATTTATTTTGAGAGAGAGAGAGAGAGAGAGAGAGCAAGCAGAGGAGGGTCAGACAAAGAGAGAGGAAATTCCGGGAAGGCTCTGTGCTGTCAGCCCGATGTGGGGCTCGATCTCAGGAACCGTGAGATCATGACCTGAGCTGAAATCATGAGTCAGATGCTTAGCCAACTGAGCCACCCAGGCACCCCTGCTTTGCTTCTTTCTTATTGCTATGTAACATTCCAGCGTGTGTGTGTGTGTGTGTGTGTGTGTGTACAGATAGTGGAATATATATGTATTACATTATCATATTAGAATATATATATTCCACTCTTTCTCATTTCCCTATTTATGCATTATTTCTACTTTTGTTCATCTTTACATGACCTCACTGAGTGATAATAAAAACGGTGATACAAATTGATGTTTACAAATTTAAAAACATTGTCCCATTGTCTTGCATGAGTGTCACCTGTGTCCATGAAGATGCCAGTCTTACTCTTCCTGCTTTGTAGCTATTTGATGTTTTTCTCTAGATACTTAGAGGATTTACCTTTCCTTGAGGATTCTGGAATTTCCTTATGATGTGTCTTTTCATTTATTGTACTTGGAACTCAGTGAGCACTTTCAATGTCAGTACCGTTGTCTTTTTTTCAGATATGGGAAATTTTCATCTGCAATTACTTTGAGAATTGCTCCCCTCTTCCACTTCATCCTTTCTCTGGTCTCTTCCTGGAACTTAAATTTGATATATTTAAAACTTCTGAAACTAGGGGTGCCTGGGTGGCTCAGTCGGTTAAGCGTCCGACTTCGGCTCAGGTCACGATCTCGCGGTCTGCGGGTTCGAGCCCCGCATCGGGCTCTGGGCTGATGGCTCAGAGCCTGGAGCCTGCTTCCGATTCTGTGTTTCCCTCTCTCTCTGCCCCTCCCCCATTCATGCTGTGTCTCTCTCTGTCTCAAAAATAAATAAACGTTAAAAACAAAAAAAAATTTTAAAAACAAAAAAAAACTTGTGAAACTATCCTCCTTCTCTCTTCATTTTTCTTTCATTTTTTTCTATCTCTTGGTGATTTTTGTACTATACTCTCAGAGAATGCCTTAGCTTAATTTTCCATATCTTTAAGTGACTCCCTTCTGCTATTTAATCAATATTCAGTAAATATTTATTGAGCACCTAGCATGCACTAGGTACTGTCCTAGGTGTGGGGCGATAGCAGTGAACAAATAGTTACTGCCTTCAAGTAGCCTACTTTCTACTGATAGGAGTTGAAAAACTGAACAAACATATATCAAAGCAGTGGAAAGTGCTATGAAGAAAAATAGTAGGAGTAAAAGTATGATGAAGGATGGAACAGAAAAGACGGTCAAAGGGTGCCTGAGTGGCTCAGTCATTTAAGTGTCCAACTCTTGATTTCAGCTCAGGTCATGATCTCATGGTTCGTGAGTTCGACCCCCACATCAGTCTCCGCACTGAGAGCACAGAGCCTGCTTGGGATTCTCTGTCTCCTCTCTCTGCCCCTCTCCCTCTCTCACTCTCAAAAATAAGTAAATAAACATTTAAAAATAAACAGAAAAAGATGGTCAGGGAAGGTCTCTCAGATGAGATGACTTCTGAGAATATATCTAAAATTTCCTAAAATTCTTCACAATTATCTTTAAAAAGGTTTCCCAGGACAGAATGGCTTCTTCTAGTCCCTAATGTTCTAGGTTGACGGATCTCTTGTTGTGTATCTTACTAGACTGGACTCTTGGCTCTTGTGTAGAATGAGTTGCCTGCTCTAATCCTAAATAGTTCCAGCTCCTGGCTGGGAAGGCTGAGAAAGGCAGACCTAGACTGATCTGATCAGGGCACTACAGAGGAGCCAGGACACGATTCTGTCAAGCTGGGAGTTAAGGTAGGATCCCCTCCCGAGACAAGAGAAGATGCTGCCATCGGAGGACACGAGGCAAACAATGCGAGACCACCAAAGTCAATGGTGAGCAGAGGAACCTGGGTGGCTCAGTCGGTTAAGTGTATGACTTCTGCTCAGGTCATGATCTCACGGTTCATGAGTCTGAGCCCTGCATCGGGCTCTGTGCTGACAACTCGGAGCCTGGAGCCTGCTTCGGATTCTGTGTCTCCCTCTCTCTCTGCCCTTCCCCCACTCTTGCTCTGTCTCTCCCTAGAAAATAAACAAACACCATTTTTTAAATGGTGAGCAGAGAGTTAGAATGAGGTAAAGCAGAGAGCAGACGCTTTAATGTTTGCAAAGTCTGAGGGCACTGGTGAAGAAAGCAAGCCCAAACATGGTGATGTGAACTTAGGAATACTGTTCAAACACTTATAATATAAAACTGTTCAAATGCTTATAATATCTCTTAGCATTTGTGGCTTTCTTCTGTGGGCTGGTTGAGATGTGATTAGTCGGGGGTGGGGGAAATGTTGGTCGGAAGTCTGGTATAATGGTAATATAGCAGACACTATTTGATATATAGCTCAATGTAAAAAGAATATCTAAAACTCAGTGCTGTTCTAAATGGCAGTTATAGGAGGAGATGAAATCCCCTTGACTAGGATCTGGCAGAAGAGAATCCAGCATTAGATGGCTGTTTGCACTAAGAACTTTTCGGCCCAGAATAAAAAGCCAAGATTCTGTGAGACTTCCCTGGAAACACAAAATATGGCACGTATGAAGAGGAGAATGCATTGTTTACTACAGCCTGGGCTTATCCATGGCACCAATAAATCCATAAATCTCAGTGGTTTAGCACAAGAAAAGGTTTGATTTTCATTCACATACAGTCTGCCGGGGAAGGTGACTCTACAAAGCATGTCTCTTCCATCGGGTAACTCAGGCATTTCAGGCCACCTTCATCTTTTAATGAGATAGATTCAACATATGGCTTCTATGGTTACAGAGTCAGGGGGAGAGCAGGCTGGATGTTCAGATGTAGTATTTCTAAGATCCGATCTGGGAATGGATTACAACTCCGATGCCTACCCTCGTTGGTGAGAGACAGGCATATGGTCCACTCTAACTGGAAGGGAGGTTGAGAAGTATCGTCATCCCATCCCATATACTCAGGAAGAGAAAGATTAAATGGAATTTAGTGACCGTGCAGCATTGTCTTTACCCCAGAATTACACCTCTAATAGGAAAAGCCTCTAAGAACAGATTTTCAATTACTCCATACATTAAAAAATTCATAACGGGTTCTCTATGTCCCAAGTGAAAGTGCTGTGACACCAACTCCTCAAAAAATAAAAGCTTGACCACCTGGACAGTTACACCACATTAGCACCTGGACTACAGATACCTTGGGAGCAATTAAAGGAGAGAAGACTCTCTCTCTCAAATGGCTTTTTGTCAGTTCATTTGCAAAAACACTTTGGGTCCCTTGGGAGACAGCAAAGATAAAAATCTATTCATGACATTCCTCCTTCTAGGCACATTCTATGGCCTTTCCAGGGTCAGGAAAATGTGTGGCCTGTCTAAAGTCATCAGCCAGGTCACCGTGTCAGTATGAGGCTGCTTATGCTTTTCCTATGCACACATGAGGTCAAGAGATCTTTCCATTAGACAATGGGCCCCTTGCAGGTATGCTTTGGATTGGGGGTTGGGGGGGGCGGGTAGGGGCGGCTAAAGAGGGTCAAGCCATTTGACTAAATCTCCTAACCCAGAATTCTTCTCTAAGCCAAATCAACAAAACAGATGTGGTTCTCCCATTAGCCTTTATTTGTTGTAATTACCCACTAATGTGCCTTTAAGGGATTTAGAGGCACATTAGCCTTGAGCCTTGCAACAAACCCAACAAGTCCCAGGTTGTTGGGCTCTCGTGACACTAAAGACTCAAATTTCCCACCTGCATGTGTTTTAAAGATGGACTGATTAGAATTCAACTGAGCAGAACCCTATGGTAGATTCATGCCCGATGAATTTAAAGAGATACCCTTTATTTCCAGAATCCAATATGCTTTAATCCTGAGACCTTCAGGAAGCAGTTACATTATGGAAAGAAAGATACAAGTCTCAGAAAGCCACAGACCTTGATTTTATTCCTCTCCCTATGACTTTCTAGCTCATGAACCTTTCGAGAAACACCAAACCTCTCAAAAACCTCAGTTTCCTCATCTGTACAATGGACTGATAAGGAAACAATGGAGTCAAAGGGTTGTTTTGAGAATTGAGAGAGATAACAATTCAAAGTAACCGGCACCTACCAGCTGCTCAAAAATCTTAGTTTCTCCTCACCCACCCCTTATCCCATGCCTGACAAACTTTCTTTTAATTATTTGGTGTGCCCAACTGGATCGCTGCTTTTCCCTTTCTTCTACTACCCCGTAGATGAACTCTGTGGAATACCAAACATCCGAATGAGAAGTAAAACTTTCATCAGTAACAGCTTCCGCTCCCGGAAGGGAATTTGGGCTAAATTATTTGACTCTTAGGAATACATGCATGTGCAGAAAATTCTCATTTGTCTCTTTATTTCAGGACTTCTACCTCAAACATAAACTTAGTATGTTGAAATATTCATTTGTTAAGCTTCTACGCCTAAAGCAACGTACCAGAGATTCCCCAAAAAGTAGAAACTTTGGGATAATCATCATGAGCTCCCTCAGGACTCCTGGATATATATGACCAGAGGCGTTAATGATGCAGCAAATGGAGAATCCTACAACCTTCTAGGGATTCAAGCAGCTGTGACTAATAGACTTATACACAGGAGACATCAAATAAATATCATATCTATAGGAAATCCTCAGTTTACTAGAATACTTCGGGTGGGAATTTTCTAATTCATTTCATTCCTATTTCATTGAGAGTCAACTAGAAACACCTGATTTTTTGGTTTACCTTTGTTGTTGAAAATCTTCCTAAAATGTAAATATTCTAAAAGACTTCTAAAGAGCACGATAGACTGGCTATCCAGAGGACACTTTCTTAAGAGGAGAAAGGCAGCGCGGTATAGACCAGAAGCTACCAGGCCCGGAATCTACTTCTAGAATTTTCACTAGTGTAATCATGTACCCTTAGATACTTCTAGGGTCCTCAGTTTCCACTGAAATACATTCAATTATTTATAATGTGACGTTTAGGTGTAAGAATTCCGCAAAAATATAGCAAAGTGAGCGAATTTCTTTAACTGACAGCTATTGAGGGTCTATAGGTCACATTAGCAATTATGATTTGTATTGTTATTGTCACGACCTGTGAAAGTCATTCATGTCGATGAGGATGTAAAAGACTAATGCAAAGATTAACCACAGGGCTATTTGCTGCAGCATAATTCAAACGCATGAAAAACTGCAATCATCCCAAATGTTCCATGTATTTGGAATATATGGGCCTGGGATCTTTCCATGTGTCTCCCCTCCCACAGCTCCCTTATGGAAAAACTGACAATAGGTAGTTTCTTCTTCTTCTTGGTGTGAAGTCCTATATTGTGTTATAGGAACCCTGCTACTCTGGTCACAATAGATGAGACTTGGGGTTGAGCCATGAGGGATCAAGGTGAACTTGGGTGAGATGGTCATTTTGGAGGCCATCTTTCTATCATGTGGCTTGGCTCATAGCCCAGTATACATGCTCCACATTAAATGATTTTAAAAATTGATCCAGATTCTTTGTCTTAGGAACTGTAAGACAGCAGAAAGTAGCAGGGAACAACGGATCTCTGCAGAAGAGAGAAAGAAAGAAAGTAGAAAGAAAGAAAGAAAGTCCCAGTCACTATAGGTGGAGGTCCACTGAGCTGGCCTTATATCTTAAAGATGAATCGTTGTTCCAGTTTTTCTTAATGTTTCATCCCCAGAATATCTGAACGGCCACGAAGACAGCTTTCTTGATTCCTCCATATTCTAATCATAACTTTCATTTCTTAAGTAACCTAGCTGTGTGTCTTCTTTGCAAACTAAAAGTGGTTAGTATAAATAAAAGATTATATATGGACCTATAAATATATTTAACAAATATTAGTATAAAAATAAGTCTAAAATTCGATAATTCTTCAAAAATTACATACGCACAGAAGGGGATCAGGAAGGGCATGCATCAAAGTGTTAATAATGTATACATTTGTGAAAACATTGGTATTTACTTTTATTTTCTACTTTTTGTTCGTCTTTGTTTTTCAGTTTTTCAACAAATAAAAGAGATGATTCTTATTAGAGGGAAGAAAGGGTTTTTATTTTTCCCTCTTCATTTTAAAAATAGTAAGTTCTTTCCAGTTCAGGCACAATGTGCCATAGACTCACTTTTCCCTGCTCCTCCCTGTAAATATAACTAAACATCCTGGAGCTGATTCATCAGACAATCTAAAAAACAATTTCCAAGACTTGGAATTAGAAGATGCACTAGCTAAAGACGTCACGACTTTTTTTTTTTAATTTTTTTTTAACATTTATTTATTTTTGAGACAGAGAGAGAGAGAGAGAGCATGAACAGGGGACGCTCAGAGAAAGAGGGAGACACAGAATCTGAAACAGGCTCCAGGCTCTGAGCTATCAGCACAGAGCCCGACGCAGGACTCGAACCCATGGACCGCGAGATGGTGACCTGAGCCGAAGTCGGCCGCTTAACCGACTGAGCCACCCAGGCGCCCAAAGCCTTCATGACTTTTGAGATCATCATCACAGTGAGTCTCGTGTAGGTTCTTTCTAGGGTCCATATATCACAGACCCGGCACCAGAGATCTACAACCTGGAATCAACCTCAGGCATAGACAAATAGAACAGGTTGCCCTCTCTAGATAAATAACCAGGAGCAGGACACCCCAGCAAGACCTAGTGGAGAGATCTACCCTAATCCATACCTGAGGCAATGGCAGGCTCAATCAGGAGCAGCAGCAGCAACCAAAACCCAATGTTTCCAGAACCACCCATCCATTTACACTGGGCAGCCCTACAGGAATTAAGTAAGAGCTGAACAGAGCCAGAAGAATGAAGTCAACCAAAATAACATTGCAGGGACTCTGAAAACGAAATTCTCATTGAAATGATAGTTCACGAAAACAATTCAGAACCTAACTCTAACTAGAGTGGCTGCTTATTAGAAGCCGAAATAAGATCAAAAGTCTCCAAACATCACATTCAAGATGTCCAGGATATCTTATATACTGTCACCAGTTTTACCTCCAATACATACATACATACATAAAATGATGGATGTTAACTAGACTTACAATGGCAACCATTTTGTAGTGGATACAAATATCAAATAATTTTGCTATAAGCTTGAAACTTACATAATGTTATAAACCAATCTTACCCCAATTAAAAAAAAAAAAAGGTCCAGATACAATCAAAACCACTCATCAAATGAGAAACCATGAAAAGTACAACTGAACTGAGAAAAGGCAGTCAACTGATACCAACATTGAGATGAATCAGATAACGGGATTATCTGATGAGGATTTAAAAGTAGCCATTGTAAAAATGATTTCTCAGAGAAAGACAAATATCATATGACTTCCCTCATATGAGGACTTTAAGATACAAAACAGATGAACTTAAGGAAGGGAAGCAAAAGTAATATAAAAACAGGGATGGGGACAAAACATAAGAGACTCTTAAATACGGAGAACAAACAGAGGGTTACTGGAGGGGTTGTGGGAGGGGGAGATGGGCTAAATGGGGAAGGGGCACTAAGGAATCTACTCCTGAAATCATTGTTGCACTATACGCTAACTAATTTGGATGTAAATTTTAAAAAATAAAAAATAAAATTAAAAAAATGATTTCACAATCCGATTTTTGTGAAATTTTTTAAAAAATAGAAAAGCTTAACAAGGAAATAGAAGTGTTTTTAAAAGAACCAAGTGGAAATTACAGAACTGCAAAAAAAAAAAAAAAAAACTGAAATAAAAAAAAAATTCACTGGATAAGCTCAGTGGTAAAGTGAAGATAATAGAATTAGCGAAGCTGAAGACAGATCAACAGACTTTATTAAAAAAAAAAAAAACTAAAAAAAAAGACTTTTAATGAATAGATACATAGAACTTACAGGGTAAAAATAAAAGCTAAAATATTTGTATCACTGAAGTTCCCGAACAAAAGGAAATAGTGTAGGACTAAGAAGGCATTCAGAGAAATAATGGCTGAAAACTTCCCCAATCTGGTGAAAGATTCAAACCACGGGATCCAAGAAACTGAACAAACCCAAGTAGCGTAACTTCAAAGAGACTGCCACAAAAGACACTACAAGTAAACTTCTGAAAACAAAAGATAAAGAAAAAGTCTTAGTAACACTCAGAGACAAATGTTATATTACCTGCAGAGGGACACCGATTTGAATGAAAGCAGATTTCTCATTTGAAACCATGGAGGCCAGAAGGAAGTGACACAAATAAATATTGTGCTAAAAGGTAAATACTGTCAACTTTGGTTTCTTTAACTGACAACACCATTTTTTTAGGAATAAAGGGGAAATAAAAATGTTCTCAAGTGAAAGGAAACTAATACGACTTGTCACTAGCAGACTTACCCTTAAAAAATGAGCACTCAAAATAGAAACAAATAATAACAGAAGAAGGCTGGTATTCTGGGGCCTTCATAAGGGAAAAAAGAACATCCAAATAGGTGAAATTTAGGAGTAATTATAATAGACTATTCTTCACCTTGTGATATTCTGAAATTACATTTTACGGTTGAAGCAAAAAGTGTAACACATCACCATCTTATGTGGTATTTAATTTAGGTAGAACAAATGCTGAAGATAATTATATTTTTAAAAAATATTTTTAAAAGTGGGGAGAGTAAAGGGACCTAAATGGTTTCACTACTTCACTCTAAGCAGTAAATCATAAATACCCATAGGCTATGATTATATATGATTATATATATGCATATATATATATTATATATATATATGCATATATATGAAAACTCTACAAACAAGATATTTAAAACATTGTAAGTAAATCAAAATAGAATTCTAAGAAATGTTCAAGTAGTCCACAATAAGACACACACACACACAAAAAGGAAATAGAGGAATGAGAAACAGAGAACAAACAGAAAATTAAAAAATAAAAAGGCAGACTTAAGTCCTAATATCAAGAATTACCTTAAATGTAAATCACCAAAATACACCAATTAAAAACAGTCATTGACAGAGATTATTTTTATTTTTTTTAATTTTTTTTAATGTTTATTTGTGAGAGAGAGAGAGACAGAGCATGAGTGGGGGAGGGGCAGAGAGAGAGAGGGAGACACAGAATCCAAAGCAGGCTCCAGGCTCTGAGCTGTCAGCAGAGAGCCCGACGTGGGGCTCGAACTCATGGACCGTGAGATCATGACCTGAGCCGAAGTTGGACACTTAAACGACTGAGCCACCCAGGTGCCCCCACAGAGATTATTTTTTAAAAAAACATGAACAGCTAAATGTTTTCTAGAAGTATTATCTATTAAAAATAAGTCTCTGCAGCAAACAACAGAGCTTCAAATACATAAAACAAAACCAACAGATATGAAAGGAGAAACAGACAAATATAGTTAGAGACTTCATCATCCGACTCTCACCAATTGATAGAATTAATAGACAGAACACCAATAAGGACATAGAACTCAATACTACCATCAGCCAACAGGGTCTAATTGACATTTATAGAACATTCCACCTAAAAGCAGCAGAATAGAGATTATTTTCTAGAGTCCATCACACATTCACCAAGATAGACCATATTGAGATTTGTAAAAGAAATTTTAAAATGTAAAAGAATTGAAATCATACAGAGTACACCTCTGACTATAATGGAAGTTAAACTAGAAATCAGTAACAGAAAGACAATGGAAAAATCTTCAAGCACATCTAAATTAAACAATACACTTCTAAATAATCCATGGCTTAAAGAAAAAAATCACAAAGGAAATTCTTAAAAGTACAGAGAACTGGTGTGCCTGGGGGGCTCAGTCAGTGAAGCATCCAACTCTTGATTTGGGCTCAGGTCATGATCTCACAATTTGTGGGATCAAGCCCTGTGTGGGGCTCCGTGCTGACAGCACGCATCCTGTTGGGGATTCTCTCTCTCTCTCAATGCCCCTCCCCTGCTCACATACACACCTTCTCTCTCTCAAAATAAATAACTGAAGTTTAAATAAAGTGCATAGAACTGAAAATGAAAATACAACGTATCAAAATCTTGGAGGCACATCTAAAACAATGCTGAGAGGGAAATTTATAATCCTAAATGTTTATATTAGAAAAGAGGAAAGTTCTTAGGTCAAGAATCTAGTTCCTATCTCAAGAAACTAGAAAAAGAAGAGCAAAATAAACCTAAAGCAAGCATAAAGAAGGAAATAGCAAAAACAGAGCAGAAATAAATGAAATTTTAGAAAGGAAACTAATAGAGAAAATTAATGGAACAAAAAGTTGGTCCTTTGGGGAAAACCCAATTTCTAGCAAGACAAAGACAAAAAGGGAGAAGACACAAATCACCAATATCAATAACGAAACAGGGGAAACCACAACAGACCTTTCAACCATTAAAAGGATAACAAAGGAATATCACGAACAACTTTAGATCATAAGTTCAACAATTTAGAAGAAATAGACCAATTCCTCAAAACCACAATCATAACTCAGCCCAGATTAAGCAGATAATTTGAATAGTCCTATAACACTAAAAAGAATTGCACTTGTAATTTCAAAGCTCCTAAAAATTAGTTTTACTGAAGATTTTTACCAAACATTAAAAGAATTCACACCAATTTTATAGAAAATTGAAGAGGAAGGAACACTTCCCAACTCATTTTATGAGGTCAGTATTAGCTTAATACTGAAACCAGACAAATTCAGGGACAACAAAACAAAAACCTACAGATCAATATATCTCATAAGTTTAAACAAAATCCTCCACAAAATATTAGCAAATCAAATCTAGAAATACATAAAAGTAATAGTATACTACAACCAGGTGGGATTACATATTAACAAGTTAAAGAAGAAAAATAACAAGACCAAATCAGTTGATACAAAAAAGCGTTTGACCCAATTCAACACCCAGTTATGATAAATACTGTCAACAAACTAGGAATAAAGGGGAATGTTGTCAACCTCATAAAGAACACCTCCAAAAATTCTGCAGCTAACATCATGCTTAATGGTTAAAGACTGAATGCTTTCCTCTTCAAGATCAGGAACAAGGCAAGGATATCTGTTCTCACCACTGTTATTCAGCATAGTAACAGAAGATCTAGCCAGTGCAATAAGGCAAGAAAAATTAAAAAACAGGCAGATTAGAATGGAAAGAATAAAACTCATTATTGGCAGATGAGATGATTTTCTACATGGAAACCTCCAAGAAATCCACAACAAACTTCTAAAACAAATAAGTGAGTCCATCACATTGACAGGATACAAGATTAACACACAAAAGTCAATTATATTTCTGTGCACCAATAATGAACACATTCAAACAAAATTAAAAGTGTAATACCATATTCAATTACTCTAAGAAGATTACATGCATAGGTATAAACCTAACAAAACTGTAAGAGTCTATATGCTGAAAAATCACAAAATGGGCATTTTTAAAAAAGTCAAAAGGCCTAAATCATTAGAGAGAGAGGCCATGTTGATGGATTGGAAGATTCAATGTAAAAAAGTTTCCAATTCTTCCCAAGTTGATCTATAGGTATAAAGCGATTCTCATCAAAACTGTAGCAAAATGTTTTAGATAAATAGACAAGCTTATTCTTAAACTTGTATGGAAAGGAAGAGGCGCTAAAGGAGCCCAAACAATTTTGAAAACAAAGAATAAAGGAGAAAGAATCATTCTTCATGATATTAGCATCCACTATATGCCATAATGATCCAGACACTATGATACCGGTGGACTGCAACCTAGATCAGAATAGAGAAGAGGACCTATAAATAGACTCACACAAATATGCCCATTTAATTTTTGACAAAGAAACAAAAATGATTGAATAAAAAAAAAAAAAGCAGACTTTCTTTAAAAAAAAAAAAGATACTGGAATATTAGAAATCCATATAGGAAAAAAATAAACCCTAAACTAAATCTCATTCCTTATGCAAAAATGAATTCAAAATGCATCATGCACTTAAATACAAATTATAAAAATAAACTTTTGGGGGTACAAATAGGAGAAAATCTTTAGCTCCTAGGTCTAAGCAAAGATTTCTTGGATTTGATACCAAAATCACAACCTGGAGAAAGAAAAATTTATAAATTAGACCACATCAAAATTTTAAAGATTTTTTTTAAAGTTTATTTATTTTGAGAGAAAGTATGAGGCGGGGGAGGGACAGAGAGAGAGGGAGAGAGAGAATCCCAAGCAGACTCCATGCTGTCAGCATGGAAACCAATGCGAGGCTCAATCTCACAAACTGTGAGATCATGACCTGAGCTGAGACCAAGAGTCAGATGCTTAACCGACTGAGCAACGCAGGTGCCCCAGACCACATCAAAATTTTAAAACCTTGCTCTGTGAGTGACCTTGTTAAGATGAAAAGACAAATTACAGAACTGGAGAAAATATTTGGGAATCACATATCCAACAGAGGACTCATATCTAAAATATATACAAGGAACGCTCAAAGTTGAACATTTAAAAAAATCCAATCAGAAAATAGGCAAAAGTCTTCCATAGATTTTTCACTGAAGAAGATATATAGACTGCAAATAGGCTTATAAAAAGATATTCAACATCATTAGCCATTAGGGAAACTCAAATGAAAATCACAGTGATTTATCACTATGTACCTATTAAAATGGGTAAAATTAAAAAGGAGTTATAACACCAAATGCTGACAAGGATGTGGAAAAAGTGAATTACTCATACATCACTGGTGGGAATATAAATAGAACAGCCACTCTAGAAAATATTTTGCAGTTTCTTTTAAAACTAAAAATGGACTTACCATATAACCTGGCAATAGTACTTGTGGGCATTTATCCCAGATTGGGGGAAAATTATTTTTATGTTGAAATGTGTACAAATTTTAAAGCAACTTTATTCATAAGAGCCAAAAAGTGAAAATACGCTAAATGCCCTTCAGTGGGTAAGTAGTTGACCAAACCGTGGTACCTCAAGGTCAGGGAACACCATTCAGCAAGAAAAAGGAACAGACTGTTGCTACACGCAATAAGCTGGGTGAATTTCAAGGAAATGCTGGTGAGTGAGTGAAGAAGCCAGTCTCTACAGGATATAAACTGCATGATTCCACACATATGTTAGTGAAATAATATAATTACAGAGATGGAAAACATATCAGAGTTTGCCTAGATGAGGCGGGGAAGTAGATGTGACTATTGAAAGAGCAGCATGATTGGAGCCTTGTGGTGATGTTTCAGTTGTGGGTCCTGTTCACGGTGGTAGCTACACAAAGCTACGTGTGACAGAACTGCATTCAGCCACACACACACACACACACACACACACACACAAGTGCCTGTATAACTGATGACACTTTAATAAGCTCTGTGGAGTACCAATGTCGATTTCCTGGTTTTGATATTATACTATAGTTATGCAAGATGTTCACTTGGATGGAGATGGGATGGAATGGGTGACGAACCTCCCTGTACATTTCTCTGGAACGTCTTGTGAATCTATAGTTACTGCAAAGTGAAAAGTTAAAGATAATAGTAAGTGCTATTTAAAATATTTGCTTCAGAAAAAAAAAATTTAATAAAATAAAATATTTGCCTCAGGGGTACCTGGGTGGCTCAGTCAGTTAAGCCTCCACCCTCAACCCAGGTCATGATCTCGCAACTCATGGGTTCGAGCCCCGCATCGGGCTCTATAATGACAGCTCAGAGCCTGGAGCCTGCTTCAAATTCTGCCTTCTCTCTCTACCCTTCCCCTGCTCATGTTCTGTCTCTCTCTGTCTCTCAAAAACATAAAATAAAATAATTAAATAAAATATTTGCTTCAGGAAAAAGCACATATGCGTCTGCACTTCCGTTTATTATTTTTCTCCAGAATTTCCCAGAAAGAACAGGCTGTATCCAGATAAAAAATGGGAAATGTAGCACAATAAAAAGAGAGACATCTTAGAATTACGTGGTTATTAAATACTTTGCTAAACCTAACAATACCCGATCTAAAGTAATTTAACTAGGTCGCAAGTAATAAAAAAGTGTGTATAACAGCGATCTTCCAGCTATTTTCATTGCCCACCCCCCACCCCCTTAGGTGGCCGTGAAAGCAGAACAAAGTGATATCGACTGAGGATGGTAAACGTGAGTTTAAAGAAAGGTGGGCAGTCTCACTGGAGATGACGTCTGGGCCTTGAGGAGCAAACCGGAGAAAAGGAAGAGAAACCCTGGAGGCAGGCCATCTCGAATGAGCTGTGGAAGGCAACGACCAGCTCTCAGTGCCCACTTTGTATAAAACACCAGACGAGCTTCACCCGGTGTGTGCGGGTTTAGGGGGAGAGAAAGAAAAAGTGAAAAGAGGAAGAAATCGAGAAGAGAACGCGCTCGGGAGTCAGAGCTCAAGAGTATGAGAAAGTCACCGATGGGGAAAACACAGAAGGAAAACTGTCCAGCAGCCAGGTACTAGTCATAACAACTGTTACTATCTTACCCTGTGAGATACTTTCCTTCCAGTCGGCGACAGAAATAAACATAAACTACACCGGACACCTGGATTATGTTACCATTTAATTGTTTGCCTAGAATTAAAAGGTTTGAGGAACTAGGAGATCCCAGAACCTTGCTCCTTTGTTCTCACTGACTGAAATAAATTGTCCTGTTTGCCAATTTGCTTTTCCACAAAGAGAGGCTCCATCCTGTCTCTGAGTTGTTTTTTTTTTTTTCCAAAAGCTTATTTCTGCATTTTAAAATTCATTTTCAAGACTCTATTTAGCTGAGATGAGAATAAAACCGTTTAATGACCGAAGTTTGGAATCTAAGTAGCTGAAATTATTTATGTAGATCATTAGAAATACATGAGTGGCCTCCCTGGTTTCCTGTCTAGGGAAAGCTTATCATTAAACACGCTTTCTAGCCGTTACCAAAACTGATGCAACACCCAGTTCAAATCTTCTACAGACCTTCATTTATATTTCCAAAAGCAACAGCTCTTTTCTGCAAACAATGAACATGCTTGTTACGGGTTTAAATTAGAATTCTTCATTTGGAATTTGTGAATATGGGGATATTCTGGGAAATGTCCAGAAAAAAAAAAAAATCCTGCCAAGGGTTCAGCAAACAGTTGCATAACCCTCTTTTTATCTGGGGTGTTGACCCAGCCATTCATTCCATGTTTGCTGTGGTGAGTTCAGCTAAACTGGTTCCCAAGGCAACCGTAATCCCTGAACAGAGCCAGCTCCATTGGTGGTCAGTTACTACACGCTTTGTCCTGTCAGTGTCCTGTAACCGATTGAATGGAGAGACAGAAAACAAGCACCTTCAGTAAACATGACCTAATGAGGGTGGCGGCCTCCGACTAACTGCAGTGAGCTGCCTGGAAGGCTCCGGAAGAAGCCAGGACTCTCACGTGGACAGAGGCGCCACCCCCCAAAGGGGCTCCTCTCATAAAGACTCTTGGTTTGGGGTTTCATGGCATCAAACTATCCGACTCATCTCCAGGGCCAAGGAATGATCTTTTGATTGACTGACCTTTTCTAGTAACTCCGTCCATCGATGAAGTCGGGACTCCCAAAGAGAAACAGTTCGCAGTTAGTTTCCTTGCAAAGTCTTTGAGCCGGAGGGTGGGGAGGAGGGGAGTGAGAGCCAGTGAGCGGCTCTACTGGACTCCAGCTGGGCGAGGGCAGGCGGTGGCTGAGCAGGGACCGTGAGCACGTGACCCCTTCCTGCGGGGTCAGGGAGCCCCCTTCATCAGGGGCAGTTCTCACTCTACAACACGCAACCAGGCCGCTGGAGCGGTGCAGTGTGGGAGGCCCTGGTACCCCACGGGAAAGCGTCTCTGGAAGTTCAGAGCTCAGTGGCCATTGCAGACTTACCTGCGTTGTTTCCTGCGCTCCCTTTCAATGAATATGGATTGAGTGAGTTGCACTGTGCTAGGATACTTTTGACTGCCAAGGTCATTAACGGACGCACCCCGATTGATAACGAGAGTCACGAATGTAACGCCTAGCCGAGACTTCGATTTCGATAACCACTTAGCGCCTGGTTTCTTTCCAGTTCCTTTTGCCAACTCTTCCTCCAGAGAGAGAGGAAAATCGGTAATCTTACAATGAGATGTATTACAGGAAGAATGCCTTTCGATGGGAAAGCCGTCCCATCAGTGGTACTCGCTTCAAGTCTGCTTAACTACACCAGTGGGGACTGTGTACTTACCTAAATTTGTCACATTTAGGGTTGTTCATAGCAGTGGTTCTCACCTGGTTGTGCCTCAGAATCATCTGGAGAACTTAGATGTGCAAGTGCCAGGCCACATCGCGGACACATGCTGGTGTTCTATGAAGTTTTTCTGCTGTGGGGGGCCTGGGTGGCTCAGTCAGTTAAGTGTCTGACTTTGGCTCAGGTCATGATCTCACAGTTCGCAGGTTGGAGCCCCGCATTGGGCTCTGCGCTATATTATAGTCATGTTATATGTTATAGTTGACTTCAGCCAACAGAGGAGGGAGGGAAGAAAGGAAGCATACATACCTATCTGAGTTCTGGATTAAGGAGGAACACTAGTAGCATTTATCAAGTATTTACACATGCCAGGTACTGTGCAAGTGTTTTTGCATATTATACTCATTTAATCCTTATAATAACTTGGCCCTCACTTACCTGTGGTAAGTGTAATACTGTGTCCATTTTACAGATGCCAAAGTGGAGGCAGGAAGAAGTGCAGCGCTTTGTTTAAGGCCACACACCTAGTAAATGGCAGACCTAGGATTAGAACCCAGATGAAGAGTCCTGGAGTCCTCTCTCAGCTGCTAACACTCTACCAGACCCTCTCTCAGCTGCTAACACTCTACCTAAACTCTTTCAGGTTTGCCATGAAACCTCAGCCTTTTATGACTCTACTAATAACTTTCTCATTTAACAATCATGTCCTTCCATTTATCACAGGTGCGCGTCATTCTAGAAGACTCCTCGAAAATCAGAATTAATTCATCCTCAGAAAAGGAAAGGGGAAAACCCATTCTTCTCCAATTACTCCAATTCCAATGTTATTGGAGTCTTAGAGGACAAATCTCAGAGTGTATTCTGAGGCATAAAAATGGGTGAGTGGATGGCAATTGGAAAATGGAGGAAGGATGCATTGCTCTGACCCTAATTCTTTATTCTACGTTGAATATTGTGGGTGGCTCAGCCCAAGAAAGCATGAGTCTTTAGGTTGTGTGCACAGCCTTCAGGCTGACTCTGTAAAGCTATTTCAGGAGCTCATTGGCCACTCTGGCTCCATTCCTAACATGCACTGGCCACACCTTCTCTCATACTCATAAGTCACGACTCATTTCCACCATCAACAAGAGGCCATGCCCGTTATTGTGCAATCACTCTGTGATCGTTTTATATCATGACTTATAATAAGCGTATCACCGGCCCAAGCTTAGAGTATCTTTTTGTCGTGGTGGGATTCTCTTCAAAGATCAACAGGATATAGCAGTTTATAGCATGAATGTCAACAGCCACAGGAATGGCCACTCTCAGCCATGTGGGTGAGTTACCACCCCAGCGTGCCCATCACCATCCCTTCTGAGAAGTATTTGCATGTTGGTTGCGGCCAGCCTTCCCTGCTGTTAAAAGTCACACTCCCTGTTCTCAAAGGAACCCTAAACAGTCATGTCTGGTTACACTTTTCTCTCCAAGCCTGACATGTCAAAGGAAAGAAGAGTAAAAACAGTGGCTTGCCACATTTGTGATGTTGCCAACCTCTGATCCTACAGAAATTGCCATTGCCACGGGCTTCAGGACGAGCTATGTGGGTCCCTGTGGCCTCATACAGAGCGACACCACTCGCGTAGATGAATGACTACCAGCCTCCTCAGCCACAGCCTGGTGTCCTGCCACGGTCTCCCTCGGGGGCTCTCCCCTCTTCGGCATGCTCCTCCTAGAACATTGCTGTTGTCGTTAATTACAACACAGGAGAAGCCAGAAGACTGTCAAGCTCCTCACTTCTCAGCGCGGGTGCTCAGGCTCAGCCCCACTCGGGCTTGCAGAGCACCTTCACTGGAGCCCAAGACCTCCCCTAATTGGCTGTACAAATTTACATGTGATCTGGATCAAAAATAGATGCGTGCAATGCAAGTCCTTGCCTGGGCTCGCTTTGTGTAGCACCCAGAACGGTGTCTTACTCATAGGGGTGCTTAATAAGCACCATTTCAGAAGAACCTTCCTTGTCGGTTGTCATCTTTGACAACGAAAGCCCTTGGTTGTTCAGCTTCCTTCTTACCCAAAAATACAGAGCCGGCTAAGGTGACATTCCAGAACTTCGTGTGCTCACTGCCCACCTCGGACCTCCCTGTAAGAGTCCTAGTGTAATTACAAGCTCACGTTTGCCTCCTTTAGAAAAATTTAGGAAGAGAAATTTAGGCAGAGTCCAGAATCATTCTGGAAATCGTCTCCCTCCTCCATCCCCAGCCCTTTTTCATCCTGTGCAGTGATGGTGGTGGTGGTGGGGGGGACCCAGGGCACGTGTAGGGCCACCAAGCACTTCACTGTATTCATTGCAAAGGGCTTGATCCAATCACAGGCTGAGGAAGAACTCCTGGGGAGATGAATGCCATTACAAATCTTGCCCTCGACATGAAACGCCAGTGATTGTTTATTAAATTGCTCTTCAAAGAGAAAACACTGGCAGGCAACTATCCTTAAAACGGAAGCAAAGCAAAATGCCGTAACCTTCAATATGGCGCTTTTCTCCATTACCCTCAGACCAATACGACTGGAATGGCCAGTAGGAACTTCTGGCCCTGAGCCCCATCAGTTACCTTCATCTCAGCCCAGGGAGGGGTAACACAAACCACCCAGTTTTAGTCCTTCCAAATACCGCCATGAGAAAAAAACGACCCCCAAAACCCTTAACCTAAGTCCACTGTCTCAACCGCAGTGGAAGACAAATTGTATCATACATGAGTAATGTTAAAACATAAAAGACATACCCTCCAGTGAAAACCTTGCACAACTTTACCGAGTAAGCAGAATTAATCATAGGGAACAATTACCATTCCTGGTCTGAATATTTATGACATAACAGAAAGCCCATTTAAAATACTTAGTAGCTCGTAATTTTAAAAAGAGCCACAGGGAGAGGGGGAGCCATGCTAAGTTTATGATGAAAAGGGGCAGGGGAGGACAGCTTCTTTCTTAATCCTCCTCTCCTGTTGATGCTCCCCACACATCCTTCTCCCTCCTCCCCTCCTGTATCCTCATACCTTTTGTCCTCACCTTTGATAATGGCCTGCTGGACAGCAATGGGAGGATGGGACACATGCTAACAGCCTCTGTCCCCACCAGTTCCTTATCCGTTCCAGGTGTCTCCACCGTCCTCCCACCTACCCACTCTCCAGTGGCTGTGTAGTAGGTATTTGCATGTTGAAATGGAAATGACACTGGACGAGGAGTCATTGCTCTGGCTCTATCACAAACCTCTGTGATCCTAGACATGACCCACAACTGCGGATCTATAAGGCTTTGGACTGGAAAACTCTAGGTTTCCTTTTGCTTCTATAAATATATGAGTTCTTTGATTCAAGTAATTTCTAAATAAATGGATTCATTCACTCATTCATGTGTTCATTCCTTGAACAAGCATGTATTGAGTGATGAATGTGTGCCAGGCACTGTCCTAGGTGCCAGAGTGAAAGCCAGAAATGACCCTCCTCCTGCCCTCAAGCAGCTTACACTCTAGTGGGGACCAGTAGACAATAGCCAAGTAAACAAGTATAATCAATAACGTTTGGGTCATAAATTCTGTAAGAAGAATAAAAGGGGTATGTCCCAGAGGTGAGGTTAGGGCTATGTTAGGTAGCATAGCCAGGGGCTTGAATGAAGTGAGAGAGACAGCCACAGCAATTTCTAGGCTGTTATTCAAAGGGAGTAGTGGAGATCTTTCCAGTTATTGTCAATATTTCAGAAAGCTTAATAGTAACTGCATTCTGCCTGTATAAGTTAATTAAAATGACTCTTAGCTTTGGACTAGAAATAGAACCCTTTGATGTGGTTCTACTTATTTTCTCACTCTCCAGTCAACCAGACTAGGGATCCCAATGCACTCAACTGATTGAAATTTGGAAAAAAGAATTAGAACTTACGAAGTTATTGGGTGCCTGTGAGTGATAAATATTTGAGATGAACTATTTGAGGCCCCTAAGACTGGTCACTTCTGTCTCCAGAATGGATCTTGAAACTGTTCCTATTGTCCAAAACAGAAAGAGTGCCTTTGTTCTAAACGTAGCTAATTCTCAACCGTGCAGCAACTAGCTCCTCTCAACTTCTCTCCCTCTTTCCTCTCCTCCCCTTCCTCCTCTTTCTTGTTCTTGTTCTTTTTGTTCTCCTCCTTCTTCTCCTCCTCCTCCTCCTCACCCTCCTCCTCCCTCTCACCCTCCTCCTTCTCCTCTTTGCCCTCCTCCTCCTCCTTCTTCTCTTTGTCCTCCTCGCCCTCCTCCTCCTCCTTCGTCTCCTTGTCCTCCTCCCCCCGCCAAAGATGATTTTACTGTGACTTACTATGATTCCACTAGAGACTGCAGAGATTGTGAAGAGACAGAGGAAATACCCTCGGTGAAATTTTAGTCTCAAAAGCTATTCTCTTGAAGGGCGGTGAGGAAGCCGACGCTGTTGGCGCAAATACAATGTAGGAAAAACAGTGGATTTCAGCTACTCGTGCTCTTAACGTTTCCCATCTTTTTGGGTATCCAAACACTCATACAATAACTTTCATCAAGGAATATTGTGTGCCTCTGCTAGATGACAGACACAAAATGGATACCAAGCCGTGTCTGCTCTCAAGGTGTTTATAGCCTAGTGGACCTGAGAGTATATTAAATGAAACAGATGTCATATATACTTGAAATATAGGTCAGGTCTTACATTGTACTCATCAGGATTCCTGCCGCAGTGGAAAACAATTCCAAACTGGGGGTGGCTTGAAAGTACCAAAGTTTATTTGTGATTAATGCCACGTGTCCACTGAGACTTAGCAGGCGACTTGGGCTGGGGAGCTTAATCTCCATAAATATTCAGCTATCCAAGTGGATAAAATAGCCACCATCTTGAATATTACTGGTTGCCATGCCAGTGAGAAAACAACGCTCTGGAGACGCTCAAACAGGAAACCAAATCATTTTCTATATTTTTTCATTTTATTCTTAAGGTATAACTGACACGTAACGTTATATTCATTTCGGATGTACAACATAGTGATTCAAGATTTGTCTATCCTGTGAAGTCATAGGAGGCTAAATCTCCCTAAATGACAGGAGACAAAATGATCGGAGACTAAAATCCGAGGCCTTTTGTTTTCTATCATATCTCCTTGGCCTGACTAGTCTCAGGGCCCCACCCACCCGCAAGGAAGCAGGAAGTGGAATCCCACAGTGCCCGGAAGGGAAGAGACCTGGAAATAGTTCATGAACAGCAGTAATGATTATTAGAGCTATAAAAGAGCCAAAAGACCTGGTCTCTGGCCTCAAGAAGCTTGCCTGCTAACACAAAATTTGTTTCATCAGCAAAGAAACTAAAAGTTCTGCCTTCTTCTTAAAGGACAAGTTTAACAATGCCTTGGGGAAGTATAATTATTTAGTTATTTACATCATCATGTTGAAACCTCCTGTTTAATTGGAAAGTATACCCTCAACTTGCCCTCCGCTTCTTCATGGAGTGTTTCCAGATAATGGAGAAGGAGGGGTTACAGAAGTAGAAAGGTTCCTCTCCCCTAGAAACACGCAATCCAAGGAAACAAGAAAGCCAGATCTTCAGATTCGTTTAACCCTCGGCAAACAAGCGGTTGTAATAATTCAGTGTCTAATCTCTCTCCTAATTTCAGGCTAAGGAAGTGAGACCCCCTTCCCCGTTACCAAGTAGACAGCCTCCCAAGGGACAAGAGCAGAGTTGGGAACACCATAAGGATTCTGATTCTTCAGAAGCCCCAGAAGAGAACCGGAATTTACACCAAAGCAATTCAATGGCAACCTTGGCATTTGTAACTGGCTTATGGAGCCAGCAACCCAGCCAGAATGCTTGTTTAGTACATTGAGTTGGGTTTCACTAGAAGGTGCTGCCAAAAGGAGTCCGCCCCACAAGAGAAATCTCATACATGTAAATCATCACTGGGCTAGCGATTGAGGGGCTCTCAGTTTTGACTAGATATTATCAATTGGATTAGATAATTGTTTGGTTAACCAGAGGATGGTCATTCAACATCCATGGTGAGACGGAGGCTATATTTCCAAGCACTACTGACCAACAGCTCTCTTGACTTCCCAGTCTAACCAGACTCAGAATTGCTGAATTTCCTACTTACAATTCAATAAGAAATGAAAGAAAAATTGGCTTTAGGGATTAAAAAAAAAACACTTTGATTTCTAAGTGACATTGGGGTGAACTCTTTCTGCATGTAATTCCCAAACCACGAAAATCATGACTAATAAATACAGTAGCAATTCTCATGACACCCGGTGGAAAAATGTTTTTATGCCCTCATCTGCCCTCTAGGCAAGAACACCCTATCTCCGTGCATAGGATTCTTCAAAGACCCACTGCCTTCTCTCCTTTGCCTTTCACACTTCCAAACCTGAAGCTTCTCTCACCAATGACTTCCTAATTGCCAAGTCCGACAGCTTTCCCTTCTGCTTGACATTCTGCATCACTGTATATCAGGGGATTATCCCCTGGCTAACCCAAGAGGCTTCAGGAGCAGTTAGCCTGAAATCTGGGTCCACTTTTATCAGTAGTGGGATTTGACCTGTCCAACATCTAGTGTCCTAATCAGAAAATGGGAACAATCTGGAGGCCCTGATTGGAGGGCCTGGAGCCCAATGACTGGAGGGTCTGGAGACCCTATGTCATGGGTCTCTTGTGAGGTGAAATGGAATAATACATGTAAAATGTCCAACAGTGTCTGTCATGTGGCAAGCCCTCACTATTTGGTCACTCTGTGCCCAGTAATGGTGGTGATCACTGTTTCATTCATGACAGTCTCTTCTCTCCTCCTTTGGTTTCTGGGATACGTTATTTCCTGGTATTTATGTTAAATGAATCTTTGATTACATTCCTGCTCAGTGAACCAAACCTTCAAATCTCCTCCTGTGTTCCCACAGGCACAAAACAGTTCAAACCCACATTGTTGCTCCCTAGACTATCACAACAGTCTCTTGGGAAACATCCCTGCCAGGAATCTTCACTCACTCCAGTCCATTGTCCCCACTCGTACAACTCAGGAGCATACCACCCTGAAAACTTTTAAACATAGCACTCTACTGATCCAGACCTTTTCAAGACCTCCTGAAACAAAAGCAAAGAGACCTACTTTTGTGATCCCTCTCCTTGGAAGGGTATCTTTTGAGATTCTCTTCAATTGTTATCACCTTAACGTTATCTAGGATGTACCTAGGCATCCTGCCTGGATTTGGTCCAAATTTTACTATATTGAGCCAAATTTCATTTAAGAGGAAGTGATTCCATTTTGGGTTGTATTAGTCAGGAAGCTTTCAGCTGTAAGTAACATCAGTTCAACTGGCTTAAACTAGTAAGGAATCATACCAAGCCCTATGCCAAGAAGTCTGAAAGTTGAGTGGCTTCAAGGTTGATGAATTCAGTGGCTCAACAATGTCATCAGGGACCTGAATCCTTTGCATGTTTCAATTCCACCATCTTCGGGAGGCCAGCTTGACCCCCACGGTTGCAACCAGCCACAACCAGACATGACGTTATCCAGTGGACACATCTGGTCACAATCACCCATGAGCTAAACATTATTATCTCTATTCTATAGATAAGGAAAGTTATAGACAGGGAAGTTTGTAGGTATGTTCAGATAAGTCCAGTGACTTGCCCCAGATCACCCAGCTATTAGCAGTAGACACATAACTTGAGCTCTGGTTTATCTACCTCCACAGTCCATGTTCACAGACACCCGGTTCTACTCCTCGCAAGCACAGGAACAAATGACTTCTTCCTCAAGCGTCAACAGTAGAATTTACAAGGCTGATATTTTACTCACACTCCCTAAGTGTACTGGCCACTGGCTCATTTTCTAAAAGGAAAGAAAATTTGGAAATGCTGATCATTAGAAACTTGGACTTTTATTATTAACCACGACCAGCCATAGTCTCAATTCCTAACAAACACTGGTAACGTACATATAAATATCTTCATCTTTAACTTCTAATTGGAACGCAAATCCAGTCAATGATTTCACATCACAATGTTTGCAGTTTTTAGGAATGTGCGATATGGATATGGGTATATACATACATACACATGTGTGTATATGTATGTATCTGTGTGTGTGTGTGTGTGTGTGTGTGTATTGATAAGGCCCAGAAAAGTTAAGAATCTTGTTAAAGCTTACACAGCTCGGAAGACAATGAGGGAAATTAGGAGAGATCAGGACAGCTTTCTGATAGGGTGTTCTTACCGTGTTCTTTCTTTAAGGACCTAAAACTAACAAATTACTTCCACTCACCACAAAGGGAATCCTAAAAGATCGTCATCAAGGTTACTCTAAATAACACAATGGCGTTGTTGCATCCCGACAGAGGAACTCACTGCAGGAAATACATTTCACACCAGCCTCCACGTGGTGTGGAGGGAGGACTTGAACATCAGTTCCCCCCCCCCCCCCCCCCCCCGCCCTTTCCCAGGTTTCTATGGACCACGCCCACCCACCGTATTTCTATCTAAGTGGGCACCGAAAACCTGGGATAGGTAAGCAAGCAAATCCCTCCCCGAGTCCTGGGAAACCCAGGGAATTTCAGGTATATTTATTTATAATATCAAGCTTCCCAGAGAATCCCAAAATGAGTGAAATTATTGACGGATGCTCCCACCACAGACACACACTCTTGCATCCTGCCAGCCGATCCCTTGACCAAATGCTGGTAAAGCAAACAGAGGACGATGAGTAACCCAGATCTAATCCCACGGGCAGGTGACAGAGGCCATCAGACGCCCTCAAATGTGCATCCCGAGGCCCTGACTCCTCCCGAACGCTGCAACAACCCGCGTTCTCCCACCTACCGAATCCCTCGGTTCTGTCTCTGCAGCCAAGTGGGCTTCGAGAAACCACACAGCCCCCATTTCCCGCACCTCAAAACCCAAAGCAGCCTGTCCGGGCCCCGTTACCCAATCACAGCCTGAGCCCTGGCCGGGCGCCTGGCTCGCGTTCAGCCCGGTTGGCCCGGATTGACGCGTCTCAGGTATCCGGACGGCCTTGCTGTGCTAACTCGGGAGTTGAGTGGCACTTCCCAAAACGAGATGGTGGTGGGGCAAAGGTCTTCCAGTGACCTCTCTGTGGCACGAGCTTATGAATACGGGGGTCTGTTGCTACTTCTGCCCTGGATGCTCCCTGCGGAAAGCTGGGTCCCCACTCCGGTCCCCGCTCTGGTGCGCAGCCCAGCCCCGCCGCCTTATTTCCCTCGACTGAGCCCAACACGCTGCAGTGCCCTGTTCGCCTTGCTCTACAGTTGCTGTCACAGACACCGCGGGCATCGCCCCGGGACTGCACTGGCACTTCGCTCAGACACCCAGCCCTGCGGAGCGGGAGAGGGACAGGAAGCAGCTGGGCCCCCCCAACAACCCCACCTCCGCAGACTAGTGCCCTGGACGATGCAAACCCTGGGGAGCCTTAGAGGGCCCCCCCAGGATGTCAACGATACCTTGCTCGGAATCCGCCGTGGGCAGGCCCGTTCTAGCAGCAGGGGCCAGTCGGCTGCCTTCGCCAAGATCTGATTTACCTCTTTCCTGTCCAGCTTGAGGTGGCCCGGGGAGCCGGCCTGACCAGCATCGGGTTTCACCGAAGGCAACCGTGGCTGTCCAGAGCCCGGGCGCTGAAGATGGTGCAGCTTTCCTTTGGGAGCCCTCGGGGGGCTCCTGCCACCGCAGGGACCCAGGGGATATTCTCCTGCGTGGTCACCCTGCCACCTTTCCCACCTCCCTTCGCCACAAGTTCCTGTGCTTTGAGCTGGAGCACGCTGACAAGCCTCAAATCCTACCCAAAAGGATTCCTGCCTTAAGAGACAGGAGAAAAGAAGCTTCTCCGCTGATTAACACCATGGAGTCACTCCTTTACGTCGAAAACAGGCTGGCTCACGGCAACAATGGTCAGTAAGTTTCATCTCCTCTGCCAACTGCACTTCATTGCCAGTGGCTTCCGGGAGCACTGTGTCAAGAGGGCTTCTGAGGCTGAATTCAATCAGCAGAAAGGAGTGCATCTTTTACCGATTTCATTCATGGGTGAGATACGGGGGTAAGGCGAAGTCGTAACAAAGGTTCGTGTAATTGCCATCTTCCGCGTAGGAGACCAAACACTTATTTGGGGGTCAAACTGTCAAGCGTTGTAAGCCTAGCGTTACCACTTCCCGGCGGTGTGATCTTGGGCAAGCTGCTTGACTTCTCTGAGCCTCAAAAAACCCTATGATTCGACAGGAAACATATCTGAAATGATTGTGAAGGAGATAAATCTCACATCCATAGAGCGCTAAGACCCCAACTCTGAGAGGCAGAGGCTAATTGACAGGCCTGAAACCAGACGGACAGGAGACCGTGACTCTGTCATGACTGTGATGGGGGGGGGGGGGGCGGCAGGGCCACCAGCAGAGACAGGGCCTTACAGGGGATGCTTTGCGGTGCGGTGGGCTAGGTGCAGAGAGCGGGCGGTAGAACGGGGGCCAGAGGCAACCATCAGAGTTCCATGTGGCTGGGGAGGGGAATGCTTCCCAGCTAGAGCGGACGGCTGTGCAGGGGTTTGCGTGAGGTTCCATTGGAATCCCAGGAGCGCTTAGAAGGCTTGATCGCGCACGCTTAAGGATCTGGCAGAAGCGAGCGGAGGCAGCGTACCTTAAATATTTCCTCTCTCCCCCCTTTCCCTGCCCCTCGCCCCACCAGTTCCTCCACAGTGGGATGCTAGCTAGGTTTCTGTGACAGGGAAAGACCACTGGCACCAAGGGAAGGAAATCCTGGAAGCAACACCTTCACTGTGTTGCTGCCTTTGAATGACACCGATGGCTGGGACAGTCTGGTCCCCTCCCGCCGATTCTTCCAGGCCATCTCTGCCTGCCAAGGGACTCTAGTCAGAGGTGCCGTCTTCCCAGCCACAGGGTGGAGGCAAGCCTGACCCAGAAGGTTCCAGATACCGCTGGGTAGCCGAGAGGCCGCAGAGGCAGCTGGAAGCCGAGCAGTGCGGGGGGAGATCGGGGCAGATCCCAGGGCAAGGTTCCGGGAGAGAGAGCCCACCCCTGCCTTTGCCTCAGGAAACGCCCAGAGCAAATGCGGGAGCAGAACCAAGCGCAGCAAGGACCTACTGCCCCTCTCGGACGCCAGTCTCTTGACTCAGAAACAAGTTTCTCGTTTATCATCTGGGGACTGAGAAAAAGACACGTAACGCACGATGACCAAAATCACCACTCAGCGCTTTTGTGAAATACTGTAAACAAGGAGAGGTGCCTGTGTGATTAGCAAAAAGGAGGAATTGCGGAATATTCTTAAATAAGCGTCGCTGTATCACTTGCAAGAAGGTACTGAGACTTGTGTCATGTCCATAAATATGTATTATTTATTGGTACTTCTTGTGAAAGCAAATGCTGTGTGATGCAAAGAGAGGAAAGGAGGGAGGAAGGGGGCCTGGAGGGAGGGCAGGAAGGACACAAAGGGTTTGCGTTAGCTGACGAGTTAGAACGTCAGTACATAAAACTATTAGTCGGTAAAATCCGCCGAGTATATTCTAATATAGCAAAGGGGCAAACTGTGTTATACAAAGCGCGAAGAAGATGTGAGTAGAGAAGGAGGCAAACCATAAGAGGCTTACTGATGGATGGTGAATCTAATCCTAGCGAGCGAGAGGGATGGGCGGGAGAGAAGGAGGTAAATAAATGCAGCCAAAAGGAGCATCTAAATTGTAAAAGTTTGCCTGTCTAAAATGATGGTGACAGGGCATCGTGTCGCTGCTGGTACTGATCACCACAGTTGTGCACCAGGAAAGGTGACCCGTGCCAGGTGGGAGCCCTGGGACTTTCTCGAGCGCCCTAACAGCTTTGGGTACGCGTGCGTCGTTAAGCTGACATCTCTCACTGCCAAATCCCCCTGTCCCCTGCTCTGTGGCACCGGGGCCACCTGCTCCGTGTTAGGCTCCACCAAGAGGGGATTCAAGCAGGAGCCTGCGGGGCTAGGGAGGGGGGCAGGAGGGGGCTCATTGCTTCCTGTCTATTTCCCGTTCTTGGGAGCCTCACCCCGGCACTTCACCCCAGCAGAGGCAGCCCCTTCCCGCGGCCACGGCTGAAGCCAGGTGACAGTTTTTTTCCACACCTGCAGAACCAGCTCCATCAAGCGGCAGCCTCGGTGACCCCCAGGATCCGCTGGATGAGGCCCCCTCCCCGGGGAGTCTGGGTCGCAGCCCTGCAGAGCCCTGCCCCACGCTCAGAGACGCCAGCTCCCCAAGGCCCACCTTTAAGCTTCTGTGTTTTCATAATTTTAAACCCTTCTAATCCTAGACGTGGTAGCTGTTCCCTGCAATTACTGCCTCTGGGCCCTGGACTCCCAGACACTGAGAGTCCTGGCAGGAACGCACCCAAGTGTTCTGCATGGTAGAGGGAGAAGGGGGCGCTTCCAGAGCAATCCAGGAGAAGCAGACGCAGCAGACAGGCAGCTGAGAGAACGTCTAGGGGCGAGAGCACAGGAAAGGGTCCTAAGAACTGTTCTGCTGCTCTTCCCTCCCCTTCCTTTCCTTCCAAACCTCCCACAAAGTCTCCTGCCTCCATCCAGGTGTGAGGAGAGCAGGGAGAAGGGTGAGTCTTTTTTTTTTTTTTTAAGTTTATTTATTTTGGGAGCAGAGGAGGGGCGTGGGGGGGTAGAGAATTCCAAGCAGGCTCCACACTGTCAGCGCAGAGCCCAACACGGGGCTCGAACTCACAAACGGTGAGATCACCACCTGAGCCAGGGTTGGACGCTCAACCAAGGCTGGAGCCACCTGGGTGCCCCGCGGATGGCTAGTCTTAAAGATCTTTCGAGAAGCTTGAAGTCCGACAGGATGGCACGTATTGTTAATTTTTACCCTTCTGGGAGCTGCCCTATCATCGTCCTGAGAGCTGTGGAGAAAAAGCTCAGTGAGTCTTTGATGAGAAAAGCGAGCTCCCAGTCTGCCAAGCCTGCAAGACGACAACTACCTCGGATTCCTAGAAGTCGTATCATTTTTCCACTAATGAAAAATAAATTGTTTTCTTATCTCTGCGCTCACTCCGAGGCAGGGAAGAAGATAGCCTTGCTAATGAGGGGCTCATCCGTCTTGGGTCCCATTGAAAGAGAATTTTTATTTCTTTTGGTCAGAGATGAAAGATTGGTTTTTTAATTAAAAAAAAAAAAAAAAGACACCCTTAAAAAAAAAAAAAAGTCCTCCTAAGGATATTACAGCTCACAAAACCTCTTCCGACTTCTTACAGCATCTATTTTGCTCTGCAAGGACACCGTTTCTTAGCTTGATTTCTTATGTTCCACTTCGGCTTTAATGAGCAGTGTCTTTGAGTTCCTTTCTACCCTCCCTACCTTATTATCATCTAGCTGTGTGTCAGGAAGTCCGGGATAGTGGCTTTTGATGACCTGTGCTTTAAGGCAAAACCACAGAGGAGGGGGGAGATGGACAGCGGATGATTTGGAGCTTTGAAGGGGCACAGCCCCGTGGGGAGCAGGGGTGGGGGGGGCGGGGCGGGGGGGGGGCAGCCTATTAGTGACTTAGCTCCTGCCCCCCATCCTAACACTTGTCTTTATGAAGTCATTACTGGCCCCCCCGGTACACTTCTCCTGGGCAAGGCAGGAGACATTTATAGGGATCAAAGCCCTCGGTAACAGCAACAACAACTTTAAGAGGCAGTTTGTTCAACCAAATTAAAAATGAAGCTTTTTTTTTTTTTTTTTTTTTTTTGGTCCTTCGACACCCCTGGCAATGCGTTTCCATTTCCACTGAGCTAGTGAAGAAGTTTGAGGCCAGCAGGCCCTCCCCGCTCTCCGAGGCTGACGTTCCTATGAGGCTCCTAACTGTTGTGTGCAGCAGGCTGGGGACGTTAGTGTTCCGTGCCAGGCATTATTATCCACGTTACACAAATGAGGAAATTGTGGTTGAGGGTGGAAGAGATTAAAGTTCCCAAGGTTTCTCAGCTACCACGTAGGGGGGGCCAGCATGTAACCCACATCTGTTAGATTCCGTGGCTGGTGGCCTCGCCCACAACGGTGTAAAGAAGATCCCGGTGCTGGTTGTATGGTCACGTCACCAGTTACCTGCTGGGCACACGTTGGTCTTGCATTTCACTCGGGAAGCAGACGACCTCGGAAGATGACTTCTGATTTGAGGTGATGGAAATCACTGCAGAAAACGGAGTTCTCCGAGCAGCGTGCTGGGCCCTGGGGAGGTCAAGATGGCGCCATATCGTTTATTTATTTTTGAGAGACAGAGAGACAGACAGAGCATGAGCGGGGGAGGGGCAGAGCGAGAGGGAGACACTGAATCCGAAGCAGGTTCCAGGCCCGGAGCTGTCAGCACAGAGCCCGACACGGGGCTTGCACCTGAGAACTGAGAGACGGCGACCGGAGCCGAAGTCGGACGCTCAACCGACGGACCCACTCAGGTGCTCCAAGATGGCGCCATCTTGACACCACATGGACGAAGTGGATTTCTTTTTTTTTTTAATGATAGAATCCAGCTGGTGAAAATCAGAAATACAGTCATTCATTTGACAAGTCTGTATCGGGCATCAGCTCTGTAACAGGGACTGTGTAAAGGATCCAGCAGTGCACAAGACCAGCCCTTGTCTTCCTGGAGCCTCCCCTAAGTCACCTGCACCCCCCCCCCCCATACATGGGGGGTGGAACTGGGAATTGGTAGAGGCTCTGTGAGAGTAGTTTCTCAATTTATCACTAAAAACCCTCTAAAATACATCCAAGCCCTTCCGGTTGTCTTCCTTTCTCTTCCCTTTCCTTCCTGAACAGTTTTATCCGAAAGCCACAGATGATGCAGAACAAAGCAAGTAAGGTGGGGAGAGAGGCCCTTGGGGACGACAGTGGCCCTGGGAATATGCAGTGCGAGCCGTTCAGAGGTGAGGACGGTGTCCACACGGGGGGCGCTGGCCTTGTGCAGGGAGTCAGAGCCTGAGTGAGGTGAGAACACCCACGTGGGGGGCAGCAGGGTGAGGAAGGTGTCCAGCCATGGGGAAAAAGTAAGAAAACCAAAATGTGCTTACTCTTTGGTACAGCAAAATCACATCTAGATAGTCATCTTAAGGAGATAAATGGCAGAGGTGGACCAAATACATACGTGCAAAACTGTTAGTCATGCACAATCATTATAATAGCAAAAATCTGAAGACAATTCAAATGACCAACCAGAAGACAAGTGGTTAGAGAGCCCAAACAGACTTACATGTGTTAAGTACCGTGACTGGGGTGACACAGGAGATCACAGGGAATCACAGTGATGTAAAGTTGGGCACGCGGATGGCTCAGTCTGTTAAGCGTCCGTCTTCAGCTCTGGTCACGATCTCGTGGTTGGTGAGTTCGAGCCCCGTGTCGGGCTCTGTGCTGACAGCTCAGAGCCCGGAGCCTGCTTCGGATTCTGTGCCTCCCTCTCTCTCTGCTCCTCCCCTGTTCACGCTCTGTCTCTCTCTCTTTCTCTCAAAAATAAATAAACGTTAAAAAAAATTACAGAAAAGTGATGTAAGGATAATTGGTAATCCATATATGGAAAAAAATGAAATTGAATCCTGATTTCACGCTGTCCACCAAAGTCACTTCCTGGTGGCCTACAGATTTAAATGGGATAGATAGACTTTAAATTTCAGGAGAAAATAGAGGGAAAGATCTTTATGGCTTCAAAGTGGAGGGTGGGGGCTCTTAAGACCCAAAATCCCCAACCTTAGAGAAAAAGAACTACGTTAATATTCACAACTTTTTTTTTTTTTTTTATCAAAAGACTCCATCGAGTAAAAAAGCAAGCCACAAACCGGGAGAAAATGTTCACAACTTACGTAACTGGGAAAGAATTTCTCCAAAAAGTTAAGGATAAAACAAACAAACCAACAACCACATTGGCAAAAGATATGAATAGGTATTTTACAAAGGAGAAAACTAATGAGGACATTAATCAGGGAAATGCAAATTAAGCCATACCTACGTACCACTTTACAAACACTAGTTTAGCGACATTTCTTTTAGCTCTGACAGCAACAGGAGCTCTTACATACTGCATGTGGAAGAGTGATTTGGCAAAACTAACTGGAAAAGCAATTTGGCTTAATCTTATAAAGGTGAAGATACACGGACTTTAGGACCCAGTGATCTCAGTGAAAGAACATCTACATTGGAGGGGTGGCTCAAAGCACCTGGTTCAGGTCCACCGGGAGGCAGGTACAAGAATGTTCATAGCTGTATGGATTTGTGTGCTCCCCAGAGCTTCAGAATATGACCTTATTTGGAAATAAGGTAGTTGCAAATATCATTATTTAAGTTAAGATGAAGCCATACTGGAATAGGGTGGGCCCTGAATCCAGTATCATGATCCTTATAAAAAGAGTAGAAAAGCTACAGATACACACAAGAAGAATCCTATATGGCAGTAGAGGCAGAGACAAATGAAGATGAGTCTGCAAATTTAAGGAACACTGGGGACTGCTGATAACACCAGAAGCTACCGGAAAGGCATGGAATAGTTTCTTTCATAGAGCCTTCAGAGACAGCGTGGCCCTGCCAACACTTGATTTTGGACTTCTAGCTTCCAGAAGTGTGAAAGAAAAATTTCCATTGTCCATAGCTCTCCCATTTGCACAGTTCACTATGGCTGCCCTAGAAAACGAATACATCATATTGTTCATAGAGGCCAGAAAATGGGAATAACTTAAATAAGATTGAATAGTCTGTGGAATATTCATGTAATGAAAAACTACATGACTGTGACGATAAATGAATGAGAACTCCACACATCAGCATGGAAGATGCCTTTACCCTTTCTCACCACTTACTGACGTTCTGATCAGTCTCTGAGACCCATTTCAAGTCCTACCTCCTCCACAATGGTTATAACAGCTATAACAGCTACCATGTGTTGACTCCTGCTTCAGCCAGACATTGCACAAGGCCTTGCCCACGTTTTTGCAAATCTCTACAACAATCCTTGAAAGTAGATACTGTTAGCCTTACTGTGGAGAGGAGAAAAGCAATATTCTGAGCTGTCCAATGACTAAGTGTAGTTGACCCAGACTCCACTGTCCACGCCCTTTCTGCCTTGGAGCTCAGATCCATGAAACCTGTGTCCCCCACCCCACCCCCCCCACACACAAAATGCAACCAACTGGACAAATATTACCGTTTTGGGGTCTGTAGTAACTAACTTGGCTGCTGATTATCTTCAATTCACTTTATTTTAACCTTTCTAGTTTTGTTCTGTAAATAAATGCCTCATGTCTAACTACTTCATTTATGCCCATCATCTCCAGAAAAACACCATAAGTACTTATACTTCTTCTGGATAATATAAGGATAGGAACTCAGCAAATGTTTACCATTGATATGTTTTTTGAACTCCTACTATGCCAGACCTTGTATTCAGTGGCTGAATTAAATCTGCTGGAACTTGTCACAGCTAGTCATTTAAGGAGCAAATGGCCAAAAATATGCAGTGAATGCTACATAATATACGTTTGTTTTCCCTTTCTGAGGAAATTCTGTGCACACAGCCGACCCAAGCTCAAACAGAATAAAGAGACAAGCCATTGTGAGTAACAATGGATCCACTTAACCTTCCACGGACAAGCTAAATTTCCACGCTTTCTCTTTGGCATTTCTATATTTTGTGTGTCTGGCAACTGAGTAGAATTAGCAACTTCTAGGTTGCTGGGGTTTATAGGCTGTGACAGATGCAGAATAAGTAAGCAAACAGATTAATATGTATTAAATTACCGCATTAGTCTTCATTAGTTCCAAGTTTTGTACTTGCATGCACATGTGAAAATGGGATTTACCCATGATCCTTACCATGGGCACTGATTAAAACAGAATCACTCTGAGAAGCAGCACAACCATAAAGCCAGCATCAAAACTATTTATTCCCTCTCTCCCGTCCTCCTTCTCAAGTGCCTGGCATAGCTGACTTGCTTCCGCGGCTCATCAACTCATAGCAATCACATGACCCACAAACAATTTGGTGGTTTAGGGTTCCAACACCGTTCCATTTTGTCTTGTACCAAAGTGATTTAGAAATCTTTTTTATCCTGGATTTCTGACGAGAAAATACAGCTAACACAGCCATCAGAGACACTGCTAAAAGAATATGCTTCTTTGACTATGAGTTCCAAGCTCCCCTGGGAGCAGCAGCCCCTAAAGTTAAGATCCCTGGAGAGGAATGCCGGGAGGCAAAATGTTGGTACAACCCCAAAACACAGTGTTTTGTCCTGGAAGAGGCCTCCTTAAATATGTGTTGAGGGGACCAGTGAGTTAGGGGAGTACTAGCAGTAAGCAGAGTCCCAAACTGCACTCCTGAGTATGCTTGAACCAAAGGCATCAACCCGGACCATCCCAGGAACTGGGTCATCCAGTCATTCCAGGTGTAAGGACATGGTGAGGTTTTGAATAGGACCGATCCGGGTGTGTAAACTCTGGCTCTGCCAACGTCTAGGGATATGGACCTTGGCACTGTTTTTAACCCTGCTTGGAGCTTCGGTTGCTTCGGGTGATAACAATGTCTGTCCCACTGGATTTTTATGAGGATGGAAAGATAAAATCCACAGAAAGATGAGTCACAGGGTAGGAAAGCAACACAAGTTCTTCTTCCTTTCTTGTTTCCCTTATCCATCACTAAAGAGCAGGACAAGTTGTGCCTTCTGCCGTCTCGAAGTACACCTGCTACTAATTCAAACAAGTCTTCCTGAGCGTAGGCCTTCATGATTTGCAGTGTGGCACATGACCGCTAAGACTGCAACCATTTCTTTTGTAAATACAACCTTCTTATCCCTCATAACTTAATGCAAATGCTTTGGAAACTATTTTTAGGCTTTATCATGACATGAAACTTTATGAACTCATCGCCTTAAATGTCTCAACCCAAGAAGAAGAAACAGTTCAAAAGCCACAGGCGTATAACATGGGCACAGAAGTGTGCAAAAACCATAGTTTTCTCCAGGGCAATTTAGAATTTGAGATGGGCTATCCCTAACTCGGAGGTTTCTCTCACTTGGGTTTGAGTCTCCTCACTTGCTACCTTTGACCTGTGACCTATGGTCAAGAACCATCGAGGACAAAACATATTGGGTTGAACCTATGAAATTTCTCCTATTTGGCCATTTTTGACCTATGAAAATGGTAATATCGTAAAAGTTTAACCTGATAGAACGAGGCCAAGGATAAAGGAAATCAGAGTAGACTCAGAAACTAAAGACTGTGGTTCCCAAACACAAGGTTGCCACGTCATTTGTGATGTCCACATCACGCAGGTCTGATAAACTTGACATCGTTATTTGGGTTCTCTCTCCCTCTAGTAGGGCAGGTGCTGACAGAACAGATGCATAATTATGACTGCAATAAACGGCACTGATGGAAGGGTAAAGCCATTATCTCCACACCCAGACAGACTGAGGACAGCAGGCTAGAGTTCTTACAGCCACCCCCTTGTGGGTGCCATAACCTCTTGGGAGTTGTCAATCCCATCCCGAAGCTAATGACATTAATCATTAGCCAGCTTAGAAAGGTTAATGGGTAGTTTAAGTGAGAGGAACATTTTTATGAAGTTGCTGTTCCTGGGAATCAGGACATAAGAACATAAGAAGGTCATTGAGTGTGACATCACCATTAACAAGGCCCTCCACCCACCTCATCATATACACAGGACACTTGAGCACCGTAAAGCGATTCTTTCCGCAGTTCAGGGGCAGGCTCACCGACAGGAACCAGGCATAATTCCAGACCCGTTCCTAAGACAGTTTACTCAAAGAGTGTCTTGCAAAACAAAAACGTCTTTGAATTGTCTCTTATTTTTAAAGAATCCGCGTAAGTAGACCAGACAATCTTCTGATGTGGTAACGCAACAGAATAAGCTGATACACAAACTGCTCCCTGTTTGGGAATCCATCTGCTGCAAAATTGCTGACAGCACTTCCCACTCAGTTCTACCAAGAAGGTAACCTAACTGTGGCAAGTTGGTTTTCCTGGGCCTGGGAAAAGAGGAAAGCTGACTTGCAGAGCTTCCTCAGCTCTGCCGGGTGCCCTGGAGATCCAGAGATGTTGAATGTGTCAGATGATACTTAGGAAGCACCTCATGAGCTTTCAATGTTTGTGTAGATCTATTTTTTTCAAGTTTATTTATTTTGAAAGAGAAAGAGGGAGAGAGTACAGGAGGAGCAGAGAGAGGGAGAGAGAGAGAGAGAGAGAGAGAGAGAGAGAGAATCCTAAGCAGACTCCACACTGTCAGCACAGATCCCAGCTTAGGGCTCTAACTCATGAACCGTGAAATCATGACCTGAGCTGAAATCAAGAGTCGGACGCTTAACCAACTGTGCCACCCACACATCCCAAATGTTTGTGTAGGTTAAAAAAAAAAAAATCAAGAAGCAATTAGCATCTTTGAGACACTTCTCTGTTTGTATCAGTGTAGTGTGATGCATTTTTCCCTCTTGATGTCACACTAGGGGGTCTTTTGCAAAACAACTTAAAGTAGACAAAAAGAGACTCTGAGTGTAAGCATACCCAAGAGTTTCTCTAGGGAAGCAGTTGGAAAAGTCTGAAGACCATCTACGTGGAGCCTGAGCCCAGACTGGAGAGTTGCTGTCCCTCACCCTCCTTCTCCCAACAAGTGGAGCTGAACCTTTGGCTCCATCCAGGGCAGCGGGTAGAGGAAAAGATGAAATGGAATGGCTGAGACTTCAACAAGAAGGCCAAAGACAGGAAGAGCTAGAACAATGAGTGGCGGTGGGCAGGGCACCACGGGTGGACCAGAAGGGTTGGAGACACCGAGGGACACTGGAAGGCCCATGGGAGAGGCTCCCAAATAGATCCAGAGAAGCAGAGCTCAGAATTGAGGAATGGAGAATAAAGTTCCACGTTGCCCATGGAGGAGCAGGTTGGGTGTGTTGACTGACATAAACAAATGCCAGCCAAAGTGGACTCTGAATGGAAGGCAGGGACTCCTTGAACCTGAAGTGAAGAGCTGTGCATGTGTGTGTGTGTGTGTGTGTGTGTATCCTCCTAGAGTCCACCCTTCTAGGATATATGTATAGCCCACACTTCTTGACCCCATGTATACACTTGTTCAGCTAGAAATAAAGCTTTTTACTTAGTAATGGTCTCCACTGTTGTGCCTTTCCAATGTCCCCAATGTACATTCATTATTTAATCTATTTAGCACTTATTTTACGAAGCCAACCATGCGCTAGGTGTTAGGGACAGACACCACAGTGAACAGGACAGACAAGCTCTGGAACACATGGAGCTTATAAACTGGAAGCAGGCAAACAAACAAAAGGTAATCGATTCATTGAAGTCATGCTAACTTCTCAGAATAAGCACAGTGATGTGATAGAAGGAACTGGGGTAGAAGGAGGATGTTGCATGGGGTGGTCAAGAAGTACCTCTTTGAGGAGGTGACATTAAGGTGACATGTGATTGAAGAGAAAGAGCTGTCATGTCAAAAGCCCAAGAAAGAACCATTCCAGAAAGTGGAAAGAGCTGGTCCCAGGGAAACCCAATAGCAGCAAAAGGCCTGCGTGGCTGTAAGGCACGAACAAAGGGGAGATGGGGAGATTCCCTTAGAGGAGGGAATCAGAAGAACAAGGCCTTTTGGGGTTCTTTCTCCTAAGCTCACGGAGCGTTCTCAACAGGAAATGGCGGGTTCTAGCTCACATTTTTTTAAAGCTTTCTCTGCTGCCCTCCAAGGACTATGTTGTTAGGAGCCATTTACCAGAAGCCAAGGAGGGAGGATGGTGGCTGGGACTAGTGTGACAGCAACAGAGATGGAGAGAAGGGACAAATGTGAGGCGTCTTTGACACATAGAAGACTAGATGTGGGGAGTGGGAAATTATAAGGGCAGAGGAAGAAGGATTACAGTCGAGAGTATCCAACAACTCACTGAGAACTAATATTTCAGTTAAATTGTGAGGATTTCACCCGCATAATGAGAAGCTCTAAATACAGGTGAAATGGGGGATTTAATTCTTTTCCATTCTTTTTTTAAATTTTTTTTAACGTTTATTTATTTTTGAGACAGAGAGAGACAGAGCATGAACGGGGGAGGGGCAGAGAGAGAGGGAGACACAGAATCGGAAGCAGGCTCCAGGCTCTGAGCCATCAGCCCAGAGCCCGACGCAGGGCTCGAACTCACAGACCGTGAGATCGTGACCTGAGCTGAAGTCGGACGCTTAACCAACTGAGCCACCCAGGCACCCCTATTTTCTTCTCCACTCTTAAGTTTTCTTTTTCATTAGCTCTCAGGTATCAAAGACAAAACCTTCATGGCAGTTACCTTATATGTCGGTCCACTTATTCCAGTTAGAATCAGTATGTCCCCGACCTCACCCGCCTGGAATTACCAAAAAGGCCACCACTTTGAGGCCCAACCGCATGACTCAAGAGTTACCTTCTCCCTGGTTTTCCTCCGTGAACATTCTGGAGAATTTCTGAGATGCTGGGTGTGCCGCCCACCTGTCCCAGGGGCCATCTGTCATCCATCCAGCTGTCCCGACACCCAGCTCTATACGTCCCTGGGAGCGGGTTGGAAACTGACTTCCTCCAGGCCACTCCGCCTTCCCTTCCTGCACAGCAAGTCAAGTGCAGACACCGACCCTGCCTTTAATTCCCCAAAGTACAACTCAGGGTTGACACAATTGCTCAGAGAAACATTTACATGCTTATTAAAAGTGGCTCCTCCAGGGGTTCACAGCTCCAAAAGCCAACCTCAGACCTTCCCTGTACCTCTTGGCTAACTTTCACATGAGTGAGCTGGCTCAGCCTCTTCTCGACAAATCCCCAGGTCTCCTTCCCACCCCTGGATCCGGTGCTGGCTTCACAGCCCCAGGCCTCGATGCCAAGCCTGCTTATTTCACCCCAAGATGACTGGCAAGGGGAGCTTCCCCTTCCTACAGGGGGAACCTTTAAACCCGCACCAGCTGCGATGCAGCTTCCGTGGCTCCAAACACCAGCCACGATAATCAATGGCTTCTTTCCATCCACTGGCCTTAATAGCACCACGCCTGGGGCTCTGACCCCGAGAGCACTGGGCCACCCCTGTTTCAATTGCTCTTCCCAGGCTTTTCCCCAATGCGAAGCGAGGAGAGGGTCACGCTACCTTCTGGGTTCTGCAAGGTCCTTCAACAAATAACTTGCCAAAATGTACATGTGTTCCAACACGCACATACTCACACACACGCACACCTTTTCCCGGAACAACGTTAGAGACGATCACTGAAATCTAAATCCATAGTCAGAGAAGCTGCGCGGACAGTGTCCTACGAAAACTAGACTTGATTGATACTAAAGAGAACACATCACATCTCATCTTACAATACCCAGAGTCAAACTGACAATGATTCTCATTGCACAAAGGATTCTTTGTGGACAAATAGAAATTCTGCTGACTTTTCCCCCAAACAAAGGAGGTCCACCGCAACGGCGAGTTGATTTCCCAGCCTCTAGTAACTCTTAGTAACTTTTACAGAATGGTTCTATTACTTTAAAAAATATTTTTCCACTGGGCATCACTACACAATGATGCAGTCATGGCTCAAAATATTTTGGAAATTCCTCCTTTGGGAATGCCTCCAGAGCCAAGAGCACATTCTTTTAAAATAGTCTCAGTGGTTATAAATCTTTATACCAAGAAGGTGCGTTTGATTCTTAAAGTCACCCAAAACTCATTCGAAAACCGAGCTGGTGAATATAGGTGATCAAATCAGGTGATACTGCTTCGGGATAAAACACACAGAAGTCTGCAACATTAGGCGAATTTTCTTACACGGGTCACAAATTGCCTCTGAAGGTCATTCACGCAACACGCTTTTTTGTACACTTTTACTCTGTGCCAGTATACATTCCTGTATGGGGCATAAACCCAGAAAATAACTAACTATACAGTGAAATAGGCATATTTCCAATAGTAATGGATACAAAACCTCAAGAGTCTCCGAGGCGTGGTATGTATCACAATCTAAGGGGAATTTTTTTTTAATCTAGGGAATGAGTGGGGTTGAGCAAAGAGTTTCAAAAATGGTTTAAGCAACAACAAAAAGGAGTGTAGGCGAATGTATATGTCATGGTGATGAGAGTCTCCACCATGGCTAATTTGAAGGCCACACTTATTCAGAGGCTTTCATTCAGATATATTTGTTGAGGTTCCTACCCCATTTACTTTATAAGCATAGTTTTGCATAAAAGGACATGAACTTAATTTCACCCCGAAAGTTATGGTAGCAGGACCAAACAAGACATTACTTTTGCCCATGGTTCTCGACCTTTTCTTTGCCTCATAATGCACTTTCAGTTATGATCTGGGGCTTTCTTTGAGCAAAAACCTCTTGGCTGCCATGCACCATAGTTATTTAGGAAATCCCTTATGACTTCCAAAACATTCATATGTTTTTCCTGGAATAATATTGCACACATTTATATGCGATAGCATTTTCCTGCCCCGTGCATGTTTATGAACCCCGTACTATTTGCTTAAAATCAATCCCCACTGTTTCGTGGCATTACAGTGGTTGTTGAATAGCACCCTATTATTAGAGGCCCTGAACCCTGGCCAGGAAGGGAAGGACCCTAAACATTCATTGGCCAGTCAAGGGAAGGCACAAAGACATAATGTGACTGCTCCAGATGGAGGTCCACCAGGGTCCTATGACTGCTTGAGTAAAGACTATCTTGGGGCTTTGGGGTGGCAGAATTCACCACTCAGGCCTCCGTTTTATATCTGCCCCAGAAACCTGAAACAGCAATTGCTACTCTAGGGTCTCTCATGCCCAGTGGAAAAGTAGCTCCAACGCCCCTTCCCTGGAAATGCAGAAGGGGTAATGACCTGAGAGATTTCAGCAGTGGCACCGTGAATTTGGACTGTCATTTCTCATCAAAATCATCTCTTGGATTTCTAAAGTAAACGCTAGAAAGGAAAAAAAAAAAAAAAAAGTGAAATAATATAGCAGCTGTGGAAATCACACAGCTCTGAGTCTCTGGGGTGAAATGAGTTGAAATTTCACCAGGCCAGGTACCTACACCCCTCACGAATCAAAAAGTAAGAGAGGTAGAAAGGAATTTTAGTCATGTCAAAATGTCACCTAGACTACTGTTTTATACTTTTCTTTGACTTGCTCTATAAATATTTTACTACAACTTTCAAAGTTTATAGGATCCTTAAGACTTGTAAAAATGTTGAGTAACTGGAAACCAATGACCGATACCTACCACAGGGATCTTGATTTTTCTTTTCTCTCTTTTTTTTTTTAAGATGTCATTGAACAGAACGCACTCTACCCAGGATTCCTTGAAAAGACAAACTCATCTCTTGGTTGCAGTTGTGAGTCCTCCGTCAGGAAAAATGGCTTCCACGTAGCAACTCTCGTTGCTTTGGAGCTTCTCTCCACAGTGTCAGAACTCTCTGGTCTGGGCCCCGGACCTGGAGCTTCCTGGCTCACACGCTTCAGAGGCTTAGTGCGTGGTGACTTCCTGCTTCATCCCAAAGAGACCATGGTCGCCTGATGTCAGCCTCACACTCAGGTTCCTGCAAACAGGGAAGGCCCTGCTTCCTGTCCTCCCCAATGTCATCCTACTGCATTCTGGGAATGATAGGCCACTGATTTTGGAAGGACATGTTTCCAAAGGATCCTTCACCAAGCCGGATGTTTTAGTTGCACGCTTCAGAAATATACACAAGTGTCTTCTGATCTGAGTCAGTGATCTGACTTTTATTGACTTCTGAACTAATTGTCCTGATTTCTAGCTTCTGTAAAAGTACATAGCACAGTGGTCAGCAGTCTAGACAAGATTAATTCATCTGTGGGTGAGGCTACTTTTATTCTCCTGATTGAATCCTGCGTCTGTCTCTTTTTTTTCAATAGCTAATAGATTAAAATTTGGTCTCTAAAGGTGTACGAACCTATCACAGACAGACGTGGAAACCCATACATGAAGCAAACACAGAAGCGGATGTTATGGTTCCTTGGGTTTGTAAGCAACTTCAAGGCATAGCCTCCACTGTCTCCCATCTCCCTGGGTGTAGACGTGCCTTAAACACGATCAAAAGTGAAACCAGCAGTAAACTGAATTAAATGTAAGGAGTTAATAGAAAAATACATATCAGACAAAGAGTTACTCACTTGGTAAAGCTTTCGTACAGAGAAGACTCCTTTTAACATAAAAAATTCCAACACTCACATGTTTTAGAGGGAGTTTTGCATATTACAAAATAATCCTGCTCTGTAGGAAGGATTTGTCATAGACTTCCCTTAAAAAAGTAAAGTATTTCAAACATGATTGCAGTTACAAACGCTTGATTTACACACAACTCTCTGTGAATCTCTGTTTCATTAGGAAAAGTATTTCTGTACAAAGGGAAAAAAAAAGCCTAAGCCTTGTTTTGATAGGGAAATTTGATCCATTTGCATATATTGGGTCTGATAGTTATCTGACTTTTGCAAATGCTTCAGTTCTCCTCCCTCTCTGCTATTTTGGGATCTGAGCTTCCTGAAGCTTTGAAATCAGGGCCTGTGTAATATGTTTTCTTTGGCTTTGCTGTAACATTCAGCATTAAATAGAAGACATACAATGATAGGGGGGAAAAATCCAATGCTATTCTTGCCAAATCCTGGATGACTTCTTGGTGGAAATGGTCTTTCCATTTTCAATTCCTCATTCTTATTATAACATGCCTTCCTTTGTATATTTTAATCAAAGGACCCTTTCTGTATTTAAAAGCTCTGTGCTTATGTTTGAGTTCCTTGTTTTAGGTAGGTGTGTGGGTGGGGGTTGGAGAGGGAACACATTTGTTGAAGTAATGAGCCACGTCTGATCACAGAGGTTCTACGTGCTCAGTGAGACATGATATTCATGTCTTCTCGAGATGATTTTTCTTTCTTTTTAGTGTAGGCAATTATTTTTGGCTCAACAGGCATGTTGACTTGGTTAGTGGGACGTGAATTTTTTTGCTTGTTTTTCTGTCTCAAGAACGAAATTCTGATGACAGGCACAGCGTGGCCCCAAACGGGATTGTGAGGAGGAAGATCTGGGGAATGTCAAGAGAGCATCACCAGATCAGAGCCTGCTGTTCTTCTGGAAAATAAGCAGTTTCATCTGCGGTCACCTGCCTTCACCTGTACTCCTTTGGATAACTTCCTCCTTTTCAGGACTGAGTGTGTAAGAGCTGTGGATTTAGTGCCTCAAGATCTCCCAAGATTCAGTCTTGAATATGAGATCTGGCCTGGGGTAAAAAAAAAAAAAAAAAAAAAAATGCTTCCTGCCCAGAGCAGAGCCCAAGCAGTGCTTAGCACTGGTTAACAAGGTAACTTTGCCATTTATGAAAGGGCAGGACCACTCTGGTGAGCCAAAACCAAAGCAGAGAAAATACATCTTTCTTGTGAAGTTCAGATGTAAAATATTTTCCATGTTCCCAAGCATTTTTTTTAAAAGCCTCAACTTTTCTCCATACCATAACTGGACTAGAGCTTTCCTAGTTAGTAACCGATGGGTAAAGATTGTGTCTTTTCATCAGGAAGCCAGGCATTTAGGATTTACACATCTTACAATTTCAATAAAAAAGATCACCCAACATTAACATGCCTTTGATGAGTCACTCATATATTATTTAGAGTTGCTTCCCAATAATCACACAACTGGCCTAATCACACAATGGGCTTTATAATAATGCATTTTCAAAAGAAAGCAAATATTTCCTTTGAGGCGATATTCTCCGATGAATTTGGCATGCCCTAGTTTGAAGACTTTCATCTCCAAACAGGCCAGGGTTTCTCTTTTATCTAGCTGCCTGGCTTGCTGAAAATTTCCCTGACATACAAAGGAAAGCCTACAAAATGTCCAGTCTTACCCAAGGCTTCAAAAGTACTCAGTGCTCCAGATAAAATCTGTCCCATGATTGTCTCTTTCTTACAAGTATTTAGGAAAACCTAGCTTCTGAGTTCCAGGCTACTTGGTTACAGCTGAAAGTGTTCATGAAAACGTGTTCCCCTTAGAAACCTTGAATGAGTCAAAACTAGCAAGGGCTCTTTACTCAAAGGCCTACGGTTTTATAATACAAGGTTACACACTTCTCCAAGACCAGGAAAGCCATTCAAACACTATATTAAAAGAGAGAATATAAGGTCTTAACAGACCTGGCTGGTGGGGCATATCTCCTAACTCAACCATCTGCTTAAAAACTCCTGCAAAAGGTGAATAGAAGGCCTGTAGGACCTCAACACACAGCTTTGGGAAGGCAGGACCCTACAATCAAAGGTCATTGGAAACGCACTCTTTTTTTTTTTTTTTAACGTTTATTTATTTTTGAGACAGAGAGAGACAGAGCATGAACGGGGGAGGGTCAGAGAGAGAGGGAGACACAGAATCTGAAACAGGCTCCAGGCTCTGAGCTGTCAGCACAGAGCCTGACGCAGGGCTCGAACTCACGGACCGTGAGATCATGACCTGAGCTGAAGTCGGCCGCTTAACCGACTGAGCCACCCAGGCGCCCCTGAAACACACTCTTTAGACTAAAGTAATTCTAGCAGTTGTCATTCTGTTTGATGGAAATCTGCATCGTGAGTTTGCGCCCTCTTCCCCACAGCATGATTATTATTGAAATAGGTAAATATTGGATTTCTGGATTGTGAACCTAGGCAGTATGATTCTGTCTCATCTTCACTTCACCAGCTGCCCATGGTCTAACCTCAGTCACATCTGAGTATATACCTGCACGTCTTCATTCACTAGCTTACAATAAATACACTTGCGTGAAGGCAGAGATGATCAGATAATCTTTCAAGTTCCTTTCCAACACGGATTCTCTTCTTTTTGTTGGTCTGTAATAAGAAAACCCAATCTGCGGTCAGACTTTACACACGGATATCAGTGTGAGCCTACATGAGAAAGTCTGAACATGAACAATCCCAGAATCAGAAGAGTTAATAAACCAATTAACAAAATGTACTGAGCATAGGCACCCTTCAAAAGAGAAAGATCAGGTTACATTTTTTTTCAAGGCAAAGAAAGAAAAAAAACCTAATTAGTATCATGCTCTGAGATATACTTTTTATTGAAAGCTATGTTTTTATTTTTAATTAGTTCAATAAATGGCAATAGGCAGCTTTTTCCTTAGGTAATTCCCCAGGCTGTAGAATCACTGTAGGAAATTAGTTCCATTTCAGTCTTTGATCCTTTAAGACCAGGGTCTACAGCTTTGCTGGACTAGTGTCAATCGTTTTAAGACCCCAGAGAAGGAAAAGCCTTACTGTCCCTAAAAATGTAAAAATGCACAGTGTCAGGAAAACAGGGTTCCATGTACATTAAGCAAAGAACAAAGCTGATCGTTACCCATAAAAGGAAGGATTTACATGAACTCTCCCCCAGCAGAAGAGGTGGGGAAAGGTTAGCATGAGGTTGTTAGAGAAACCTTTGAATCTCCTTTTGTGTCTAATGATCTTCATTTGAAGACAGTCCCCTTCCTAACATTTTATCTAAATATATATCCCAAGTTGTCTAGGTTGGTTCATTAAAGTAAAATAATATCACGATATAAAAAGTCTTTACAATAACAAGTTTTCCAATCCCAAGTTGTGACTTCTTTTAAACTGTGCGATAAGAAAATGTTCTCGTAGAGTGTTGTGTTATTGTCACTCATGGTTTCCATTTGCCTACCCTTTACTTATTTTTCTGATGGTAATAAAAAATAAACTTATTCATGCATCTCTTAAATGATACACTTTGCAAGGTAAAATCACAGTATGGTGAGTTTAAAAAAAAAACAATGCCACCCTACCCTTAATTCTTCCATTTAGTGGAGCTTCATTGTTTTACTTAAAATAAGTGGGTGGCTATTTCAGTTTGCATTTCCTTTCTACAAGAGGATTCTTTTAAATACATATGCATGCTTTAAGAGAATTTCACCTGGCAGTTTGGTGTTGACTGGTGCTAACTAAAATTTGAGAACTGTCTCACGTCTACAAATGTCATATCCCTTCACGCAGAGACAACGGTTTGCTGAACATTTCTCTACATTAGAGATTTACGATCTGCTTTTGTTCCTGTGTGTCCCCTAGGTTTTGGCCACATTTCTACATAATCACTCGCTCCTTTTCATATAGGTTCAAAGTTCCATTTTCCCAGAATTCGTCTCAAGGTTCAATAAGGATATCAAATTTCCACTTCAGCATGGGGGGACTATCTCATATAATCTGTAACTCCCAATGTCATATACGATGATTTTTTAATTGTGTATCTTATTTGCAAGATATCTGATCATGTGGCATTAACCAAGTTCCTATATTTACTTTGGAGCAACATTTCTTTCCTGGGGCTCATTTGGCTGGTTTCACATTCTGGTGTAATCATATATCATACACAAACTTAGGGAAGAAATTAGAAAAACAGTCTATTCATAAGAACAATTTAAGAAATCTACTGGGTTGGAAGCCTTTCTCCCCTGGTTGAGATCATTTTATTTATTTATTTTTTTAAAATTCATCTATAAATTATATCCTAGAGGAAAACTTCGTGCTAGGGACAGTGAGCACCAAATCCCTATGCACTTTTTATTTATGTGGCAGGATATCTCAATGCCTCATGAGAAATATGATGTACCCCAAGATGGAAGGTTCTGGAGCAGAAGTGCTGGCCCAGCTCTGGGTTGAGATCACAGCCACTCTCTCTGCTTGGGTTCCATGGACCTCACTTTGCCTGAACAGAGGATCCTTGATTTTATTTCACCTGTGCTGTTCCTCTCCACTCTCAGACACTCAAAAGAATAATTATTCCCACAGTCGCCACTGAAACCTGCCTTTTGAAAAGTCTGGACCAGGAAACCAATGAATATCTCTGAGTTTGCAAAAATAGAATCGCCATTCCTGAAGCTTTGGTTCTTATAAAGGGACTTTTGTAGAGGTCCCCACCGGTCTGTTTACATTGGATGTCTGTTGGGTTGCCTACAATGGCTGCCTGGAGCTGTTGGCCACAAGAACTTCCTCTCTATCTCCTTCTTCACCTTAAAATGGATGCTAAGGTCTCTTCTGGACCCTTATCCCCAATTTTCTTTTTTTTACCCAAGTGTTTATTCAGGGAAAAGCCATCCGTGGCGGAATACGTGGTGCCAAAGGAAAAGGGAGGGTAACACCTCATGCCGGCTGTCACTCCCTCCCCCTCCACATCCTTATTCCCGTGCCCCATTGCTCCATAACAAATTACCCCAAAACTTAACAGCTTAAAACAACCATTTCTTTATGCTCACAAATTTTCTGGGTCAGGAATTGAGTCAGAGTACAATGAAAATTGCGTATGTCTGCGCAGCAGTATCTAGAATCTCAACTGGGAAGACTCCACAGCTAAGGGTGACTCGACAGCTGGGGATGGAATCTTCTGGAGGCATCTTCACTCACGTATCTGGTGTTTGATGTTGGCTGTCAACTGAGATGTCAGTTGCCTCTTTACGTATGTCCTCTCCACGTGGTCTGTGCTTCCGGCCAGCTCTGAGCTCCAACAGTGAGTGCCCCAGTCAACAAAGTGAAAGCTACATTGTACTTTCCACCTAGTCGTGAAAATCGTGCAGTATTGTACTGGCTACAAGCAAATCACAAACCGACCCAGACTTCAGGAGAGAGGACATTGACCCCACCTCTCAGTAAGAATAGTGTCAAGACCCTCGGCAGTCGTGGGGCACCACCTGGGTGACTCAGCCTGTTAAGCACCCGCCTCTTGGTTTCAGCTCAGGTCATGATCAAGCCCTGCGTCAGGCTCTGCACTGACAGCATGGAGCCTGCTTGGGATCCTGTCTCTCTCTTGCTCGCTCGCTCGCTCTCTCAAAAATAAATAAATGAACTTTAAAAAAAGAAATTTGCAGTCTTTTTTAAAAATCACCACATTTATCAACCTCATCCTTCCAAGGCAACATTCAACATTCTTAATGTCTTCACATTCATTCCTTCATCAATCCTCTCTCTCTCTCCCTCTCCCTCTCTCTCTCTTTCTCTCATGCTCTTCACCCCAGGACACTTACTTGATATCTTACGTTTCTCTGCAATATACCTGATGTGGTTTTTTTTCCTTTGTACAAAATAAAAACAACAACAAAACTCGTAGCTTAAAAAAAAAAGTTGAACCTGTAAGGAATGACCGAACAAAGCAGCAACCCAAAAGGGAGCGCACTCTCACACCCAACTTTTAAACCCACACATGCCCTCCTTGACTTTTGTTTCCCGCAACTATGGAAAAGAATCTCAGAAATTTCAAACGAGCTGTAAATTCGCTTCAGGTACAGCAGGGCAGAAAAGTAGCACCAAGACTACGTTCTGTCTTTACAGTGGGGTGAGAAAGAGAAAAAGGGAGAAACCCCAATATAAAACAACAAGAAGCAGAAAGGCACCCATGAGCAGAAAAGCCAGCCTTGGAGTCCTTTGGGCATAGGACGTGATGGAGGGAGAATCCGAACCAGGAAGGGACCCAAATATGGTGATAAAGGATAATTCTATTGCAGCCTACTTTAATTAGCTGTACTCAATAGAAAGCACACAGCAGACGTGAGATTCCAAGAGATCAGAGTTCAAATATGCCATTTATTATCAATACATGTATGCCACTGCCCACTTCGTTCGTGAAGAAACTGAAACAGCATTGAGCCACAGCCATGTGGCCAGAAAAGGCCAGAGCCCGTCTCCAGATCTCCTGCTCATCACTGTGTCTCTTTATGTGTTCCTTTCCCCTGACAAACTGAGAACCCCCCCAACGAAGGGCGGGACCTGTGTCACTCATTTCTGAATCTCCAGAACTTAGCGGCGTGCCCCACACACGGTGGGTATTCTGCAAATAGTTTGAAGTCATTGACAAGCAAACAAATGTTGTTCGGTTCCAAGAGGGATGTTCAAGTCTGTGGTTCGGAGAGAAACGGGATGGAAATGCAGATTCCAGCACAATCTTGCAGACCGTCTCTACGGAGTCCAGGTAAGTAAATCTGAATCTCTTCCATGACAGACAACCTCACAGGCTATGTTTAGCTGACATTAAAACACTTCGTTCCCGGGGCACCTGGGTGGCTCAGTCGGTTGGGCGTCCGACTTCAGATCACTTCATGATCTCACGGTTTGTGAGTTCAAGCCCCACGTCGGGCTCGCTGCTGTCAGCACAGAGCCCGCTCTGGACCCCCTGTCCCCTTCTCTCTGCCCCTGCATCACTCGTGCGCTCTCGCTCTCTCAAAACTAAATAAACATTAAAACAAATGTTTTTTTAAGTGTACGAATTGAAAAATAAAACTCTATTCCTTTACCCTGCAACTTGGCTGTTTTCTAAGTTGCAAGGGGTATTTTTCCTTCACTACATTATCCTAGAGGCCATGCACCAGCTGTTCTGTTGTGCTATTATATAATCTGAAACAGAGGGAAATTACAAACAAAATTCCCAAATACCTATTCACATTCGATTCATTTCACAGGTGCCCGTGTGCTACTGATGCCAGCGGTTTGATTTCACGTCACCTGGTTACAATTTAAAGCCTACCAAGAAATGGCCTGGTTTGGAAAGTATAAAAGCCAACGGACAATTACGCGCTGGATATGTTCCCCCAATTCTGTAATGACACGATTGGCTGAAGGCTTTTTAAGAACTAGATTTGCAACGAGAGTCTAAGTAATTGGAAATGTTTCTATTTTGGAAAACTCCCCCTCGCAGTCCCTTTAGCGCACGTAAAGTGTCCCCAGACTTTCTGCTTTTTAGATAACTCACTTGTAGTGTGATAGTTGTCCTGGGTATAAGCAGGATGATATCAATAACAAGGGCTACGTGGGTATCAGGATACGTAAGGCTAAGTAACTGATTTCCATTCTCATTCAACTCAGAAACACGTGGGACACACTTTTTTTATTTGAGAGGGAGAGAGAGCATGCACCCATGCAGGCATAGGAGGGATAGAGGGAGAGAGAGAGAATCTTAAGCAAGCTCCACACACAGCTCGGAGCCTGACTCAAGACGACGCTGGGATCACGACCTGAGCCAAAACCAAGAGTCCGATGCTCAACCGGCTGAGCCACCCAGGAGCCCTACCCGTCACATTTTAAACTCCTGTATTTCTACCTGATATCCACATATGGGGGAAGTTCTAAAGCATCAGTGCGTCCCTAATGCTTCCTGATATCCATATATCCCAACATCCAAATATGTGTTGATAAAGAGAGAGATTTTATACGAAACCACCTCAAGAACATAACTGATTATTACGATGCTTGGTGATGTAGTCACATCTCTTCACATCTATTTGATGTGAAGGATACGATTCGAATTGTCTACTGAGTATTCCCAGTCACAGGTGAGGCACCCAAGGCCTACAGAAATTGGACCGCTTCCACCGGCTCCCCCTCATCTGCTGTTCCCCTTCCCCTCGCGCCACAATGTCTGTTTACGAGAGTGTGTTTTCATTCGAGGCAGGTAAACGATAAGATATATTTCAAGTTTGTTTGAATCACAGGTACCCCGTGAATGGTGCTTTTCCAGCCCCAGCTTTTCTTTCTCCCTACCTCATGTCCAACGTCCCCCCCATATAAAAAGTCGACGTCCAGGTTAGAACTCTCACATATGGAGCTTCCTTTCAGTGCTGAGAGAGTGCAAAACACTCTCCGTTTTGAGAATCCCCAGAGGTTTTTAAGCGTTATTCAAGCGGGCGGCAGGTGGGGCTTACGGGCCCGCAGCCTCTACTGCCCTCCCTGAGCTGCAGCGGGATTTTGCCGCCCCATCAGCCAAGAACCCGGGGGAAACCAGGCTCAGGAGATGAGCCTCACAGAGTCGGTATCGGTCTGGAAAGCACGAGTGTGAAATGGAAGCCAGATTCACTTAGTTTCCTTTACAGAAGCATCAGCCCCACTCGGACACCGGCTGTCTTCCCTGCCAGAGAAGAAGAAGAAACTGCTTTGTCTCGTTCACTTCGTCACCTAAAACCATTTCATGGGCTTGACAGCCGCTGCTTGCTGATTATGGGGCCAACTCCTCAGCATGAGGTTTGTGGCATCGACAGGTCCCGGAACAATCCGGCGATTGTTTGGGGGAAGCTTGGGCACTCGGGGTTGAGCACTTTCACGTCAATTATCCCCACGGGTTGTCACGACTTGGAGCTGCTCTAGTGGAATGAGGGGAAGAAAAGTAATGAGGAGCTCGGAGGCCTGCACACGGCTCACTGGCCCCGAAGAACATTCCGCCCGAATCTCTGTTTCCGGCCGTCGAAGATACGATGAGAGCGGTTCCACACACCCCTGCTCCAGAAAAACACCAAATAGCTCCCGTTCCGGAGCATTAGCATTCACAGAAAGGGGTCATTCCCTACAGAAATGCCATCCGTTTTCAGCTCTAGGCGGAGGTGTTTGGGGCCTTGTCATTTTCTCAGCAGTAACAAAAAGGTTGAAAAACGAATTCTCTTTCTTTCTTGGAATGCTTTGCGAAGGTAGAGAGGGAGGTAGAAGGGGAAGAGCCACAATACGGTTTCTTGGCGCGTGTGGAGCCTTGATGTTTAAAAGGCAAACTACATAGGGTAGTGGGGAGTCAGCGGTCTCCCCAAATCCACGTTCCACGTGTCCACACAGGTCCAGGCTGCCCTTCCCAGCCCGCCTTGCAGTTAGGTGTCGTTGTCCGGGCCGCCGGACCATGGCTGGGCCCAGGCCTCTGCGGAGAGAGCGGGCCCACCTCCTCCACACCTGCTCCCCTTCTCACACCTTGAAACTTGGATGTGCGCATAACCACCTTCAACCGTGCAGATGACAAGTGTTCCGGGGACGGCAGAGGACAGAGCAAAGACTTGCAAGGAACCTGTGTCCTTAAACAGCAGTGGGTCAGAGCAGACTGCCTCTGGAACTTTCACCTTGGACTGTCACACGAAAGAGATAAACTTGTTCGTCTTTTAAGCCACTGCACTGTTGAGTCTCTGAATAACAACTTGGCCTTCTGCGCTAATACAGACAACGATTCTCAGCCCACATCAGAAGGGGCTTCCCCAGGCGCTACTCTCTTCTTTACCGGCTCCCCATACATCACATAACATCTCGCAGAAAGCCCAACCTTTATCCAGACTGGTGGCAATGGTTCCCCCAGCCTCGAAAATCTTTCCTCGGGAAGCGGCTCAACTTTCAGCAGCAGGGATGTCTCCAGGAGTCCCTGGGGGCAAGTCTGGGCTCTCATCCAGGGCATAACCACGGGCTCTCAGGCCCGGGTCCGAAGTGACCTTCCTTCCAAGCTAGGGAGGTCTGGTCCACGGTCCGGGGAGTCCGTTTCTCTCACCAAAAGGCCAGCAAGGAATTGTGAAATGCAGGAGCCGGAGGAAAGATGTGGAGACTATACTGGAATGCCTATAGCTTTTGGACTCACATACGAGAAGAAAATAATCACTTCTGCAAATTAGATCATGGGTCCATGGGAGGGCAAATACTCATGGAACAAGACATGTCATACTGCCCAGAGACAGTCAGTGAATGTAACTATCATCCCCTGAGATGATTTTTATCTTGGATTAAAGACAGTGATAGAGCAGCGCCTGGGTGGCTCAGTCCGTTAAGCTTCCGACTTTGGCTCAGGTCACCATCTCATGGTTTGTGGGTTCGAGCCCCGCGTTGGGCTCTGTGCCGATGGCTCGGAGCCTGGAGCCTGCTTCAGATTCTGCCCTCTTTCTGCTCCTCCCCTCCTCGCACTCTGTCTCTGTCTCTCTCTCTCTCAAAAATAATTAGCGTGAAAAAAAAATTTTTTTTAAGCAATAGAGATCAAAGAACTTGATATGTTTGGGTTGTTAGTGGATTAATATATGCTAATTATATAACTTATTAACTAATGTATGAGTTTTCGTAGAACTTTCTACAACGATAAAAATGTTCTCTATCTACATTATCCAATATGGTAGCCACTAGCCACAAGTGGCTAATAAGCACTTGAAATGTGGGTAGTGAAACGAGGACCTGAATTTTTAATTATATTTAATTTAAGGAACTTATCATTGGATAGGTACATGTGACTACTGGCTACTCTCTTGGAGATCGCAACTTTGTTCAGCATAGTTTTCCTGAAAAGGGCCAGATAATAAATATTTCAGACTTGGAGAACCACGTGGTCTCACAACTCCTCAGTCCAATACTACAGGGTGAAGGCAGCCCCAGACAATATATAAATTAATGGGCATGGCTGCGTACGGTGAGATTTGATTTGCAAAAACAGGGGGGTGTTTGAGCCTCGTCGATAAATTTCTAAATACTTTCCACGATGTTTTTAGCTGCCGAGGCTGGGAAATAAATTCACACCAAAGTGTTAGTGACAATATATTTCAATATCTGCATGTTTCCCTCTTTTGGTAAGGACCCAGAGGAAAAGGTACCTAACCCGGGAGAGGTCATCTCAAATTTCAGCATCTCAGATGCTGTGGGACTTGGTAGGAGACACGTGGGGAAGAATGCCTTTCCTTCCTCATGCCCCCACAAACCACATTCCAGAACTGGAAAGCCCCTTGCTCTCCTTGCCAGGGTCCTGCTCTCAGTCCCTGCGTTGTCATGACATTCGGAAGGTGTCTGTTCCCATCAGAACTTTACTCTTACACAGGCCATAAGGGGATGGAAAACACCCTGGCCAATTTGTCTTACAGAACCAAAACTCTCCTTCGTGTGTCACTTTTATTTGGTGCCAAAATTAGAAGATTAAAAAGGTAGATAAATCAAAGCCTTTTCCTACCTGGTAAAGGCAAATCAATAGACTCAATTTCCCAGAGTCTCAGAGAAGCCATGTTTCATGTTTAAATTTCACCTCAAAAGCCATAACTGGCGAATACAGGATACACTATATCCGGCACATGAGGCTCAGTGGGAAAGAGAAATGGAAAAAAAAAAAAGAGAGTTCTGGGGCCAGAGAGCCACAGAAAATAGACTCCATAATGAAGAATCTGGAGCCGTCTCAAAGGCAGTGCTTTGCACATTCTGACTTCTGATTTGATACTAATTAAAGACACATTTAAGTTTAGCCCACATTTGCACCCTGACACATTGCCGGGTGCTTTAGGGAAAGGCTGTCTTCCCCTGTCCAAAAGGGGTGGAGGTAATTGTGGCCTGGAGAATAAAAGCGAAATCATTAGAAAAATATGCTGAGAATGTGGAATATCCTCACAGCCGTATCATGAATAGTTTCCTCTTGTGGTCAGGCTGGAGGAAAATGGATCTTGCGACGCAGTTATGATATCGTCAATATTGAATGGAAAATGCTCACATACACGGGTGCCCCAGGACACATCAAGAAGCAAAGTTATTGCAGGCAACTCTTAGAGATGCTTTTCTTCTTTTCTCTAGGATGTTGTGTGGCCTTCTAAACTTAGCATGAACGGTAGGGTCTGATTCCTTGGTTGTTTCCTATGTCCTTGCCCCCACCCTTTCTCTGACCCCCATCTTAAATCAAGCCCCCTCCCAGAAGCACCTGCTCTTAAGAGTTTTCCAAATCTTTCATGAGGGCTAGGCCCCTAGCTTTCCAATACTTCCCACTGGTAAGAGAAAAGCGCCCACCACCACCAACGTCCCAGTGGTTCTCGATGCACTCAAAACCACCAACTACTACAATCTATAGGAGCCCTCCACGTACGTTTAAGGCTGGCTGCGCGTTGTCACCCCACAGATGCTTTCGTTCCCTTTACCCCCGGCCTCCCCCCCAACAAAGCCCTAACCACTGGCCAAGAGAACTGGGATCTCCTTCTAGGGTAAACTGTGCACCAAGTTCCGGCTCCATAACTCAGGTCACTGTAAGTGCGATGGAACAGCACTGAACTGGAGAGAGGTGAGCTGCGTTCTAGTCTATCATTAGGAAACTCATTTAACCAGTCTCTTATGGAAAGTAAATGATAAGCTGGAACAATGCCTGCTTGCAAATTCGATGACTGTCTGAAAAATGACCAAATCTAGGATGCTACCATGTTCTACATAAATTGACAAAGTCCTGGGGAAGGGCTTAAAAACAAATAAATTGTCCTACTTGAAAGACGAGAAATGGACAAATTAGCTAGTTTTGGGAGAGTTGTTCGTGTTAGTATTAGTGATAATTAAAGAGGTGATGATACCTGAGAAAATCAAGGGTCTTGATAAGGAGTTTTAGATAAATTAAAGAGTAGGATACAGAGCTCTGTCGTTAGCTCAGATCTATAGTAGAAAGGAGTCCTGCATATTCTTTGCAAGGACATAAAAAAAAAAAATTGCATTTGGGAACTGCTCTCATAAGTGGTTCGGCCAGTGTGAAAAATTGCTCATTGGATGAGAAAAATTTTAGCAAAAGTTGAAATTTTCTGGTGTGAAGCTACGGAGCAAAAATGTGTGATTCTCCATGGAAACGTGGTTTCGAAAGAAGCCAAGGATCTGCTCGCACATTTCAGTGACATCACGGGGAGCAAAGCCACCGATGCTGCTCCTAAACCATCCACGGACTGGATGGAGAAGGTCAGAAGCCAGTACTCCCCGCCGGAGGTAGAGCCCACACAAGGTGCATTTGCGCGAGGGGTGTGCTCCTGAGCCACAGTGGTTCATCCAAGAGAAGAAAGGTCCCTGGCCAGTGTTCAGGGGAGACCAAAGCTGGCATGGTAGAGGAAATCCCTTGCCAGGTCATTTTCTCCTCCAGGCAGAAGAAACCAGCGAGCTTTTGGCCATGGGCAAAGGACTCACTTCATTGTGGCCACGTGGTTAAGTCCCATGTTGGGTCGGATGTCCTGTGCTACCCTATGAACTCCAGAACACTTAGGTGCAAGAATGCGAATGAGTGAAACATTGTCTAAGGTTCTAATTGAACTTCTTTTGTTGGAAAGACAAGAAAAGGCAAAGGAAGTCAGGGCTTTCGGGATCACACTACGGAATGTTAGTATATTACCCTCTTAAAGGGAATGAGGAGTCTGCATAGGGGGCCCACACAAGGTTGTTTATTGAAGCCCTTTGGTTTTATATACCAAAAAAAAAAAAAAGGCTAATCACCATCTGTCAATTGAAAAGTGATTGAATATTCCACAGTATACCCATGACATAGGATACTATGCAACCATTTAAAAAATAATAATAAAGGGGCACCTGGGTGGCTCGGTCGGTGAAGTGTCCAACTTTGGCTCAGGTCATGATCTCACAGTTTGTGGCTTCAAGCCCCGCGTCGGACTCTGTGTGCTGACAGCTCGGAGCCTGGAACCTGCTTCCGATTCTGTGTCTCCCTCTCTCTCTGCCCGCCCACCTCACACTCTGTCTCACAAAAAAATAAATAATATTTAAACATTTTTAAATAATAGTGCTAATAAAGTCCAACCCTTGCATTGAACTAGAAAAATCTCTAAAATGTGTTTTTACATTAAAAAACAAGTTACCGATGAAAAGATACAGTGTGAGATGGCTTGTATTTTTTTTTAATCCCACGATAAAAATGAAGATTTGGAAAACTTTTTTTATTTTTTTTAATGTTTTTTAATCTTTCTTTATTTTTGAGAGAGAGACAGAGTGCGAGCAGGGGAGGAGCAGAGAGAGAGGGAGATACAGAATCGGAAGCAGGCTCCAGGCTCTGAGCTGTCAGCACAGAGCCCGACGCGGGGCTCGAACTCATGAAAGATTTGGAAAATCTTAAGAGCAGGTGCTTCTGGGAGGGGGCTTGATTTAAGGTGGGTGTCAGGGGGAATTTCATTTGCAGTATGAAAATGTTTTTAGCTGAATATATTGTGTGTTACCTATGACAAAATGGTTGAGATCAGGGATTTGAGGCAAGATTCACTTTTTCAAAATTTCAGCTTCAATATTTAGTATCTGAGGCAAATTATTGAACCTCCCTGAGCCTGTTTCCTCATCTATAAAATGGGGGAAATGATAGTTCCTAATCACAGAGGGGGTTATAAGAAATAAATGACCATGTATCCAACCCCGAAAATTTTTCTTAGAAGACCAAACAAAGGATTTACATCCATGGATGTGGGGCGCCTGGGTGGCTCCGTCAGTTAAGAATCTGACTCTTGATTTCAGCTCAGGTCATGCGCTCACAGTTCATGGGTTCGAGCCTGCATCGGGCTCTGTGCTGACAACGCGGAGCCTGCTTGGGATATTCTCTCTCTCTCTCTCCCTCTCTCTCTCTGCCCCTACGCCACTCACTTTCTATTTCAAAATAAATAAATAAGCATATAAAATTGGGGGAAAAAACATCATTAGGTGCTCAGGACAGACAGGTCATGACCCAAAGGGCATGAACTCTCAAAGTCCTGAGCCCGCTCCGTCGTGAGGAAAAATGCTCGGGTCATGCGGGCAAGGAGGGATGGGAGGTGGGGGAATGGATGAGTCAGAATTATATAAAAAGAGGCCTCACTTCTTATTTTAAGAACCTGCAGTTAAGCATGCTTAATTAGACTGGCATAATTTAACCCTTAATATCTCCAACTAGTCCAAAAGCCACCGGGCATCAAAATAATTTATTTTGGGACACCTGGGTGGCTCAGTCAGTTAAGCGTCCGACTTTGGCTCAGTTCATGATCTCGCGGTTCGTGGGTTCGAGCCCCGTGATGGGCTCTGTGCTGACAGCTGGGAGCCTGGAGTCTGCTTCGGATTCTGCGTCTCCTTCTCTCTCTGTTCCTCCCCTGCTCGTGCTCTGTCTCTCTCTCTTTCAAAAATAAATAACGATTAAAAATTATTTAAAAATAATAATAATTTATTTTAATATCTGGTACATACCCACAACGAACCACAATCTTTTCAAGTTATCAGGTATAGCTGTTAGAGACCAAAGAATTCAGAATCAGTCCTTGACACAAGCTGAGTGAGATTTCAAGGAAATTTGGAGATGTCATATACAGTGAGATTATTTATCAAGCAAACTTCTGGCTATTGTCTTAAAAAGAAAGAAAAATAAAAAGGTTCATATCGAGAGCACTCTTGTTAGACGTTCCTAAACTTTAGAATTTTTTTTTTTTTTTTTTTTCAAATCTCCAGGTATATCTTCGAGACTACCAGGGGCCGAGGGCCAAGTCAAGTGTTAAGGGCCAGGAGAGGCTTAAACTAACTACTTATTAACTAAATTGTTAACAGGGGATAAGATCTCGCTTAAAGAGGTGGTACTTTTACTATTTGAGTGCAAAGAAGGAAATGCTGTAATATCTTCATCATATTTGCTGTCTGTGAAAACGGTAAGCGAGTATGTGTTTACTGATAGAACGAAGTTTTCTGAATGATGGCCGAGCGTCACTTCTTAAATATTTACCTCGTTCAGCCCCAGGGAGAATTTCCAATAACAAAAGATTTGCTGTTTGTTTTGTATTGAGTGTGTGCTATAATGAGTTTCCAAAGAGTAAGGGTCTTGAGGTCCATTTGACTAAACTTTTTCAGAAGAGTTCAATGTACACAAACCGTTCGTTAACGAGAGCAGAAATATCCCTGGAGGTAAAGTTTGGATTCCTGAAATGTGATTTGTATTATATTCGGAGCCAAAGCACAGTAGGAATATCTATCAGATTATAATAGAGAGATAAGATTTGAAATTCAATTATGGCGAGCACGTGAATGTCAACAGCTCATGGGGACACTCTTCACGAATGGATCAGGTGAATAAAATGGCAGCGGCTTGGAATCGTGTTATTATCAGAACAGGAGATCTGAGGAATGTTTCACTCCGACCGAAAGTTTCTACGGAAGATTAATTACTGTGAATATAAGTAATTCCAGAGATAACGTGTAAAGAAAACATGACCCTAGGATGGAGAACAGTTGGTAGTCCCCATCCGTACTTGCGTTCGTCAAGCACCCCTCTGGATAAGTGTAGCGGGCACTGAAGGGACGTGGCCAGGAAATCGTCTCAAAGCGTCTGTGCTTCGTGATGGAAAACAAGACAGACAGACATAATAGGTATATCATGGCACATACATAAAAGATATCCACTGGAAATACAGAGAGCCCTCCACTGACTTGACCATAGTGAGGGCTGCCAAAATTATAACAACTCTCGAGAGACTTAGAAGATTGCCGGAAACATAAAACAGACACATGAGAGAACTATTCTTATAATAATCAAATAACAATACATCAGAATCTCAGCATCTTGGAGGCAGAGGAGAAATTAGAAATGATAGGTTAACCCTTTAATACGTGAGTAAGTGAAGATACGAAAAACAGGAGGAAAAAAACCCAATATGTAATGACCGGCTACTAGAACGCAGAGGACGTATGGTGCGTGACCTTATATACCTGATGCCACGTGGTTCTCCTCACTGCTCTGTGAGGCACACACGTTATCCTCCATTTGCAATGAAGGGACAGAGAGAGGAACAGAGCTGAAGTGCGGTCACATAACCAAGAAGATGTGGCATCAGGGGGCACACCCAGGTCCCTTCGCCCGCCCCTGGTCTTCCCCCCAAACCATGCGGGGGTGGGTTAAGTACCAGGCCCACATACCCAGGGACAACATGCCATGCTTGCGCCCAGAGGAGAGGTGAATCTGGGAAGTCTTCCCAAGAGAGCTGGAATCCGAACTAGGATGTAAGAAAAAACATGAACCGCAAATCGTAGGAAGAATAAAGCTAGTAGTGGCAGCGATAGCCTCTACCCTCAGTGCTTATCTGTCCCACCCAGGCAGAGGCAAAGTCCTCAAGGATTTTGAGCACCCCTCCCCCCACTGTGGGTCTCATTCCCCACGGCATTTTCAGTGGAGGAGAAGGCCTGGATCACAGCACACTCAAGAAATACACGTTGAAGCAACAAATGCTGAGAGACCTGGCTATGACTGAGAGGGTCTGATGTGACTTCTCTGAGGACGACTAGAAAAGATTTTTTCTAAATGAATAGCTAATAGGGTGCCTAGGTGGCTCGGTCGGTTGGGCATCCAACTTTGGCTCAGGTCATGATCTCATGGTTTGTGATTTCAAGCCCTGAACCCCCCCCCCCCCCCCCCCCCCCCCCCCC